>NC_069500.1:587185484-587230484 GCF_027579735.1 Bombina bombina
GAAAGAAAAAAAAATCACTAAAATATGTTATCCATCATCTATATTTTAATTATGCGTTACAATATTTGGTTTGAATTTGGATATTACTAGTTGAAATAAAACAGGTTCCCTCTAGCACAATTGAGTTTAAAGGGGATCGGAAGAGCTCTGGTTTACTGTAACACTCGAATAAAAAGTGTCACGAAAAATATCAAACATACATTTAAAAGTACACTTACACTCATAATAACACTGTCTGATAAAAAATATTAAAAACAATAGTTAATTACAAAGTTATAAAGGTTTAAAAGACGAGGTCTCAGGTGAAAAAAAAAAGCATTTAAAGGGTTTTCACATAGAGATACATACATACACGTCTAAATATATATATCTGTGTGTATGTATATACGTATATGGATACATATGTATTTATGTGTTTACATGTGTTTTACTGTATATTTGCTGGATAACGTCTTTTTTATTCTTAAAGGGACAGTCTACACCAGAATTGTTATTGTTTTAAAAGACAGATATTCCCTTTATTACCCACTCCCCAGTTTTGCATAACCAACACAGTTATATTTATATACTTTTTACCTCTGTGATTATCTTGTATCTAAGCCTCTGCAAACTACCCCTTTATTTCAGTTCTTTTGACAGACTTGCAGTTTAGCCAATCAGTGCTGGCTCCCAGATAACTTCACGTGCATGAGCACAGTGTTATCTATATGAAACACATGAACTAACACCCTCTAGTGGTGAAAAACTGTTAAAATACATTCTGAAAAGAGGTGGCCTTCAAGGTCTAAGAAATTAGCATATGAACCTCCTAGGTTAAGTTTTCAACGAAGAAAACCAAGAGAACAAAGCAAAATTGGTGATAAAAGTAAATTGGAAAATTGTTTAAAATTGCATGCCATATTTATTCCTATATACACACACACACACACACAAACACATACACATATATATACACACACATACATATACTGTATATACAAACATACATATATTTAATAATAAAATGTACATTATTTTCTATGTGAAGAACATAGGTATAAAAGTATGTGTTTTGTGCATCACGTTTCTCAATTTAGATCTTAACACGGTTGGGTTAGCACACATAAGATTTTTCTTTGCATAAATATTTTGTAAATTATCCATTAATATAGCCCATCTGGGAGTATTTTTGTAACAATGTATGATTTTGCTTATTTTTTTAATAACATTGTGTTGATTTTAAGACCCCTACCCAAGCCGCAAAGTATTAGACGTAGACTACAGATTCCTGCTTGCTCCTGTTTGTGTAGCGGTTCTTCTCATATGCAGGGGAGGGTCTGCTCTTTCTGCTTTCTCATCCATTTTCAGTGGGTGTCTCAGCCTAATTCATCAACAGTGCTAAACTGGGAGTTTCCAAGTAAGATTTTAAAAGGTTTTATATTGGATTTTTAGATCAGTACCTGTGATTATTCTTCTTTAAAAAATTGTCTATTATATTCAGTTATATGAAAATTGGTGTATACTGTCCTTTTAAGGTGTGTTATTGAACTATTACACATAAAATGAAAAAAAATATATATAAATTATTAAAAAATAATAAACACTGTAAAATATATAGATATTTTATATAGATTATTTAGAATATTTCAGAGTATGTTTATTCATAATGGCGTTGCCATTACAAGTTTTTGAGAAGCCGCCTTGTGCGTGCGATATGGTGGCGATATGGTGGTGATGAGTTCCACACCGCACAAAATCCAAGCGCTGCTTTGTTGTGCTCGTGCACGCTTTCCCCATAGACATCAATGGGGAGAGAGTATTAGAAAAAAAAACTAACACCTGCGACCGCGGAATGAAAAGCTCCGTAACGCAACCCCATTGATGTCTATGGGGAAAAAAAAGTTACGTTTAAACCTAACACCCTAACATAAACTCCACGTCTAAACACCCCCAACATCGCCGACACCTACATTGTTTTATTAACTCCTAATCTGCTGCTCCCGACATCGCCGCCACCGAAATAAATTTAACCCCTAATCTGTCACTCCTGTTATCGCTGCCACTATGATAAAGTTATTACCCCCTTTCCCCTGCACCGCCCACACTATACTATATTAACCCCTATTCCGCCGCTCCCCGACATCGCCAGCACCAAATAAAGTTATTAACCCCTAAACCCCTGGCCTCCCAAATCACTGCCACTAAATAAACCTATGAACCCCTAAACCATCAGCCACCACATCGCAAAAAAATAAATTAAACTATTAACCCCTAAACCTAACAACCCCCTAACTTTAAATTAAAATTACAAGATCCCTATCTTAAAATAAATAAAAACTTACCTGGGAAATTAAAAAAACCTAAATTTAAACTATAAATCAAACTTACAAGGGCCTTTTGTAGGGCATTGCCCTAAAGAAATCAGTTTTTTTAACCTGAAAAAATAAATAAAAAGACCCCCCCCAACAGTAAAACCCACCACCCAACCAACCCCCCAAAATAAAAAACCTAACTTTAACAAAAACCTAAGCTACCCATTGCCATAAAAAGGACATTTGTATGGGCATTGCCCTTAAAAGGGCATTCAGCTCTTTTTCTTGCCCTGAAAAGGGCATTTAGCACTTTTAAGAAAAGCCCAAACCCTAATCTAAAAAAACCCCACCCAAAAAAAGTTAAAAAAAAACCTTACACTAACCCCCGACGATCCACTTACAGTTTCTAAAGTCCGGACATCCAGACGGTGAAGTCTTCATCCAGGCGGCAAAGTCTTCATCTACACCAGGCGGCATCTTCTATCTTCATCCCGGTGGCGCGGAGCGGGTACATCCTGAAGACATCCGGCGCGGAGCATCCTCTTCATACAGTCGCCACCATCTACTGAATCTTCAATACAAGGGAGCCTTTTCAAAATGGCGTCCCTTGCATTCCTATTGGCTGATTTTTGAAATTCAAATCAGCCAATTGGATGAAAGCTACTGAAATCCTATTGGCTGTTCAAATCAGCCAATGGGATGAGAGCTACTGAAATACTATTGGCTGATTTGATTATATATATATATATATATATATATATATATATATATATATATATATATATATATATATACACACACATATACACACATACATACAGTATCCCACAAAAGTGAGTACACCCCTTACATTTTTGTAAATATTTTGTTATAGCTTTTCATGTGACAAAACTGAAGAAATGACACTTTGCTACAATGTAAAGTAGTGAGTGTACAGCCTGTATAACAGTGGAAATTTGCTGTCCCCTCAAAATAACTCAACACACAGCCATTAATGTCTAAATCATTGGCAACAAAAGTAAGTACACCCCTAAGTGGAAATGTCCAAATTGGGCCCAAAGTGTCAATATTCTGTGTGGCCACCATTATTTTCCAGCACTGTCTTTACTCTCTTGAGCATGGAGTTCACCAGAGCTTAATAAATGAACCAAATAGCAGGATGAGCAAGAGATTAATGTGGCTTTGAAATCACTCAGTGTGGTAGATAGTGGGTGTTAATTCAATTGAGAACAACATATACAAAAAGCAAGTAAAAATGTTCCATATCAGCTGAGATGCTGCTCCTTAATGTGGATACTAATTACTGATACTATCGAATGTCCACAATGGCAGTGGGGAAAATAAATCCCTTTGTGCAATTAGAGGAAACAGTACCTGCCAAAATATGATATGTCTGTGTTTGTAAGCCGGCTCAGCGCACTCACCGATCTGTCCTTTCGAAGTCCAGGCTCCGTTACAGATGCTGTCAATCGACCGCCCCACACCTCAACTGCTGTTTGTCTTTCCTTTATTCTCCAGTCGTCCCTGCGAAGACCAGGCTTCGTCACAGTGGGTCCCGGTAAAGAAACGCTGCACCGATGTGCAGCCGCTAGCTTCTCTGGAGCCGTCAAACCGGAAATGACCACAATACTCTGTGAACCAATGGGGGAGCTGGAAACAGGAGGTGCGTCCGTGGGCTTGTGCGTCTGGGCCAATGCAAATCTCCAAATCTCAATGTTGTGAATTGTCTCACCAAAAAGCCGACTCCACGGTGTTGCTGCTCGTAAGGGCATTAGACATCCAACCAAAAAGAAAGAGCAATGAGCAGCAACGATGAGGTAAAATAAAATGTAGCTTTTATTGATGCAAAGGCATTAAAAAGTTCATGGAGGTGCAAAGATACAAGTGAAATATGACAGTATACGCGTTTTGGCGTTGTGCCGTAATCACTACTGCACCAGAGCTTCACAGGTTGCCCCTGGAGTCCTCTTCCACTCCTCCATGACGACATCACGGAGCTAGTGGATGTTATAGACCTTGCGCAACCCCACTTTACATTTGAGGATGCCCCACAGATGCTCAATAGGGTTTAGGTCTGGAGACATGCTTGGCCAGTCCATCACCTTTACCCTCAGCTTCTTTAGCAAGGCAGTGGTCGTCTTGGAGGTGTGTTTGGGGTCGTTATCATGTTGGAATACTGCCCTGTGGCTCAGTCTCCAAAGGGAGAGGATCATGCTCTGCTTCACTATGTCACAGTACATGTTGGCATTCATGGTTCCCTCAATGAACTGTAGCTCCCCAGTGCCGGCAGCACTCATGCAGGCCCAGACCATGACACTCCCACCACCATGCTTGGCTGTAGGCAAGACACACTTGTCTTTGTACTCCTCATCTGGTTGCCACCACACACGCTTGACACCATCTGAACCAAATAAATTTATCTTGGTCTCATCTGAGACATGGTCCCAGTAATCCATGTCCTTAGTTTGCTTTTCTTCACCAAATTGTTTGCAGGCTTTCTTGTGCATCATCTTTTAAAGAGGCTTCCTTCTGGGACGACAGCCATGCAGACCAATTTGATGCAGTGTGCGGCATATGGTCTGAGCACTGACAGGCTGACCCCCCCACCCCTTCAACCTCTCCAGCAATGCTGGCAGCACTCATATGTCTATTTCCCAAACACAAACTCTGGATATGACGCTGAGCATGTGCACTCAACTTCTTTGGTCGACCATGGCGAGGACTGTTCTGAGTGGAACCTGCCCTGTGAAACCACTGTAGGGTCTTGCCCACTGTGCTGCAGTTCAGTTTCAGGGTCTTGGCAATCTTTTTATAGCCTAGGCCATCTTTATTTAGAGCAACAATTCTTTTTTTCAGATCCTCAGAGAGTTCTTTGCCATGAGGTGTCATGTTGAACTTCCAGTGACCAGTATGAGAAAGTGTAAAAGCGATAACACCAAATTTAACACACCTGCTCCCCATTCAAACCTCAGACCTTGTAACACTAATGAGTTACATGACACCGGGGAGGTGGGCCCAATTTGGACATTTCCACTTAGGGGTGTACTCAATTTTGTTGCCAACGGTTTAGACATTAATGGCTCTGTGTTGAGTTATTTTGAGGGGACAGCAAATTTAAACTGTTATATACAAGCTGTACACTCACTACTTTACATTGTAGCAGAGAGGCATTTCTTCAGTTTTGTCACATGAAAAGATATAATAAAAATTTACAAAAATGTGAGGGGTGTACTTACTTTTGTGGGATACTGTATGTATGTATATATATATATATTCGTATCCAAACAAGAAATGCACTCACAGGAATATTTGGGTCTTAGAAAACCAAAATCAATTTAATGTTTCAGGAAAATTTGCATCCCCTTCCTCAGAACAACATTACTAGTGAAAACGCAGAATATAAAGCTTAAACATAAGTGATATACACACCCGCTCCTGCAATTCTGGCACCAAACACTGTGTGTGGAATGCAAGCTTGCGTTCCAGCAACTCATGGAACCGGAAGTGACAGTCCGCAACTTCTGGTTCGGAATATATTAGGTAAAGCGAAAAAAACTTTAAATATATATTTAACTTCAATACAAATCCATTTTACAACCTGTCAACGGTGACCGTGATAATGTTCATGTAACACGTATAGTGATGTTATTCGGCACAGGCCACCTTGCCGAAGCAGACCGAGGATATATTAGTTAACCTCAGTTCTCATGACTTGACCCAGATAGAGAGAGACGGGTACTAAACAAGGGATTATCATTTGTCCCCAGTGCTGGTATCTAAGAATTGGATAAGAAATTGGACATATTTAAACTTAACAGAACTCTTAATAATATTTAACTTCGGTATGTAGAAACAGTAATAAATACATGTTAGCACAGTTTTTTTTTTTTTTAACACAATAGATTTGAAATCCCACAAGGTAATTCAAAATTATTGGTGATTATATGTGTAAATTGGAGTATGAGATTTGTGAAGGTGGTTGCTAAGGCAACATTTCACACAACTCACCTAAGTAATTTTGATAAATGTGGGTTTGACAAATTATGTTCGACTTAGATATCAAGTGAGGTTAAAATAGGACAGACAATAAACAGCGCAATAAGAATCAAAGAAAGAACGCGCTGCAGCTTAACTTCAAATATAACACCCCAATATCAAACAACTGTATCAAAGCGTGAAAAAAACCCAACAACGATAAAACAAAAGGTATCACAGATACTCCACAAAAAATGCTAGTAATCCACAGATAATACTAACAAAAAAAAATGCAAATGGCAAATTCATACGAAGAAATGAATAAAAGGTAAAGTGAATAAAAATAAACAATGATATTATACACTTAACTTAGTCCCAATTCTGAAAGTGGCTGAAAGTCTAGGTGGTAAAACACTGACTCAAAGGAACTCAGAGTGTGATGATGATGATTGAACCTTATCAGGAGCAGCTGATAGTTCATGGGGCTCCAGCTGTCTAAGTCCCGAGGCGGCAAGCTGTACAAAAAGGGAAGAGAGAAACACAGCTCATCCGCGATTCACAGTATCGTTTATTCTTACAGCCAATAACAAATGAAAAAAAAACACTTACAAGATAACAGAGTGACAGAATCACTTTTGCCCACTAGCCAGATGATTTAGCTTGCTGTATTCCTCGAGGGGATCCCAGAAACGCTGACCTGCAGCACCTGGTTTCACGCTCCTCTCCGCAGCTGAGTGTAACAAACTTTCCACTGTTCAATACAGTCCTGAAGTTTCCTGTAGGTACCTCCTCCCTACGCATTTCCTCTGCTCACAGGCAGATTTTTTCAAGGGATATAGAACAAAGCGAATGATCCTACCTACACACAGGACTGATTTAAATGTTCTCCTCATATATGACGTCATCTTAGTACGTCCTTCTGCATACCGTATAGTGTATTTCTATTTATTATGTTTTATTTGTTCATTGATTATTGACACTATATGGTATGCAGAAGGACGTACTAAGATGACGTCATATATGAGGAGAATATTTAAATCAGTCCTGTGTGTAGGTAAGATCATTCGCTTTGTTCTATATCCCTTGAAAAAGTCTGCCTGTGAGAAGAGGAAACGCGTAGTGAGGAGGTACCTACAGGAAACGTCAGGACTGTATTGAACAGCAGTGGAAAGTGTGTTACACTCAGCTGCGGAGAGGAGCGTGAAACTAGGTGCTGCAGGTCAGCATTTCTGGGATCCCCTCGAGGAATACAGCAGGCTAAATCATCTGGCCAGTGGGAAAAAGTGCTTCTGTCACTCTGTTATCTTGTAAGTGTGTTTTTTTAATTTGTTACTGGCTGTAAGAATAAACGATACTGTGAATCGCGGATGCGTTGTGTTTCTCTCTTCCTTTTTTTAGATATCAAGTGGGTAAAATACCAGTAGGAGAGATGGTAATCTCCTTGCCCTTAGTACAATGTCATATTTTCTGATAGTTCTTTATATTGGTAACCATGACTACCTATAGGGTGATAGACGTATTGATCATAATATTATTTGACACTCATCACTACATGTGTTACATGCACATTATCACGGTCACCGTTGATAGGTTGTAAAATGGATTTGAATTGAATTTAAATATATATTTCATTTTTTTTTCACTTTACCTAATATATCCCAAACTGGAAGTTGCGGACTGTCACTTCCGGTTCCACGAGTTGCTGGAACGCAAACTTGCGTTCCACACACAGAGTGTTTGGCACCAGAATTGCAGAAGGGGATGTGTATATCACTTATTTTTACGCTTTATATGCTGTGTTTTCACTAGTAATGTTGTTCTGATGAAGGGGATGCAAATTTCCCTGAAACGTTAAATACATTTTGGTTTTCTAAGACCCAAATTTTCCTGTGAGTGCATTTCTTGTTTGGATACATAAACTGCACCTAGGTAGTTGTCCCTTGGTGGGTGGATCAGCTGTTAGGACGGTATATATATATACTGTATATGTATATATATATATATATATATATATCAAATAGAATCAAATGCCTAAACATAATTCACCTCAGTGAATCTAAAAGCATATGTTTGCATGAACATCCAGCTTAGTTTAAATGTACCTAAGGAAAACCGCGAACTCCACAAGCGTCTCACGTGAATGACGTCATCACGTAATGCCATTCACGCAAGTACACGTTTAGAGAGTGGTTACCTTGGTAACCATGTAAACATAGCGACGCCACACAAAACATTTGCGATGCTGGACGTAAACTTCAAACACCCCCCCCCCCCCACTGGCAACACCAACCTCCACATAGACGTCACAAATGTGACGCCCCAGGGGGTGGAGACCCAATGTTAGGATGGATGTCATAGTGACGTATCATGCACAACCCGCTTATAGCAGTTATACATTTCCAAAAGTTATACATATATACATATCGCCGTAAGTACTTATATTGTGATATGCTTACAGATTAACCATACAACATTAATGTGCATCTAGCCAATTATATGTGTTAACAATTTAAAGAACACCTAACGTTACTTCCTATTATATGTCCCTATACCAATATGATAGATTGACAGACTCTGGAAACAATTTATATCTTACATAACCTATGATGAGAGCTTAAATACAGACCCTTTAAATTAAAGAAACTAAAGAGGATTCATCCTCATCTTGTAGAGGATAATGTTTAGACTCAAAACATAATGTCTTCAGTGCCAATTGATGAATGGTAAAAACCAGTGAGATTCTACTAGATTGAACAATCATGTACAATCCTGCTGGTATGTCCATATGTCATAACGGATCAATTACCATAAAAATGACTATAATCCATAAATGTGTTCAAGCCTTTGGGTATTACTGTGTCCAAATCATGAATCCATCTTGACTTTCGGCATAAGAGCAAGTTATCCCTGTTGCCACCTTGTGCCAAAAGTGGCACATGATCAATGATCATCGTACGTAGGCTGGATACACTATGCTTCAACTGTAAACAATGTCTAGCGACAGGTTGTTCCGATTCACCTTCTTTTAATGCCTTACGGATAGCAGAGCTGTGTTTCGCCATGTGCTCTCTAAAGGTGGTTACCATCTTACCGACGTATACCAAAGCACAGGGGCACATGAGGATACATACAACATGATCGCTGGTACAAGTGAGCCTGTGGCGAATGGCATACTTTTGTTGGTATGAGGATGCTGGAACGTTGCTCCTTTCAACATGCTATTACACGTAATGTAACTACTGCATGGAAAGCATCCTTTCTTCGATGAGTGTAGCCATGTACCTTTCTGATAACAAGCCCTTGGATCCGTTTTAACCAGCAGGTCTCTCAGATTCTGAACTCTTCGATAGACCATCCTCGGTGCCCTCATATTGCCAAATGGTAAGGATGAATCAGACTCAACCAGTCCCCAGTTTCTACCTATTGAGTGGATCAACTTCCGATGTGATGCTCTATAGTTAGTCACAAAATTAACCAAAGATTGCTGTACTTCACTATTCTTCTCCCGTGGTTGTCTTTTAGGCTTCCTTAATAGGTTCTCTTTAGTATCTAGAACAAAATGTGTGCCATGAGCTTATTGGCCATCTCATCGAGCTGTGTTACCATAGTAGAATACTCACTGTTACGTATCACTCGAGTGAGTTGAGAGGTGGCTATACTCTTTTTCTGGTGGTAGGGATGAAAGCTAGTGGCTAATAATAATGAGTTCCTGTCAGTGACCTTACTATATAATGAGGTACCAAATCCTACATTGATCATCTTCCACTACCTTAAAAATATTCAAATCCAAAAAGTGTATGATTTTAACATCAAACTCCAATTTGAAACATATGTGGCTTATGACTTCCTTCAGGCATTTAACCCATTCTGTCAATTCAGTTGCAGTACCCCTCCATATCAGAAAGACATTGTCTATGTATCTAGTGTAATATTTAACATGATCATTAGACAAGGGTTTCAATATGAGCTGCTCATACCATGCCATATACATGTTCGCATAGCTAGGGATCATATTAGAGCCCATAGCTGTGCCAGATACCTGTAAGTAATATTCTCTTTCAAATTTGAAGTAAATCTTTTCTAAGCATAGCAGTAGCAGCTCACATAAAAACTCAATGGGAGGACCTCAATATATCTCACTATTAGACAACATAAGTCTGACAGCCTCCACCCCCCCCCCTCGTGAGGAATGGAGGTGTAGAGACTGTTGACATCCATAGTTACAAGAATGTCATCCTGGTGTAGGTCAGAAAACCCTTTCAAAATATACAACAAACTAGCAGAGTCTTTTAGATATGAAGGCAGGGATAGCTTTCACAACTGGTTGTAGAAAGTGATCAAAGTACTTGGCCGTATTAGACAACAGAGAATCCCTTGCTGATACAATCGGCTTTGACATGCTCTTATGTATTTTAGGTAATAAATATAAAACCGGGATTCTTGGTGTATCACATGTTAGAAAATTTATATCACTTTCACTCAACACACCCATCTCAAAACCTCTCTGTAAATATTGATCTACCTGTTTCTTAAAGGTCACCGTAGGGTTACCCTTAAGTTTGATATATATACTGCAATCTGAAAATTGTTTTAGGGCCTCCTCTCGATAATCAGCGTAGTCCTGAAAGACAATAGCACCACCCATGTCCGCTGGGCGGACAATGATGGTATTATCTTTAGTGAGGTTAGTAAGGGCAAGACTCTCAGCAATGGTCAGATTAGAGTATATCTTAGGATCTTGTATGGTGTTATAGTCATGACACAGCATATGTGTAAATACAGGAGGTGAACCGATTAGAAAAGAAAATCAAGCAGGAGTTAGACATTATCAAAGAAAAAAGTATGCATATTTTGTCTAGCGCTACCACTCAAGATTGGATATCTAAATTGGATAATTTGGTTGCTAAGTATAGAAACGATCTAGTCAGCTTTAAAAATAAGAAACTGACAACAGTGGAAAATGATTATAGGGAGAGGAGTGCTTATAGGTGACTCCATGGGAAGGATAACGAATCATATAAAAAGAAACAAAAATGGGGGTGAGGAGCCGGTAGCGGTTAAGATAGCCGCATAAACTCCGAGCTCCAAGTAATCGTATATCAAATAGAGGCATAAATGCTATAATATTCTGGCTTAGCAGCTTTAAAATTGTATTAGAAGATTGCTCAGAGCTAGGTCACTTTCTATAAGTGACATCGAAGACTTCGAGAGACATACGGCATGTTTGAGCAGCCTAATAACTATCGGAGGTGCGTGGCCATAATGGCGGAGTAAAATCAGAAACGGCACTGATCACAAAAGGGCATCTCCCTCAACGCAAGCAGTATGATACTCATCACCAGACGGCCGATCATCATACAGGAGACTGCATCTCAAGGCAGGCACCTTGATGAGCAGTGGTGATTTACCCGTAGATGACTGAAGGTATATGAAGGGCAATTTTGAATCTAGCCTCAGTTACGTGTGAGGCTCATTATAAGGGGTGCTAGTGTTGGCTCTATAGATACCTACAAGATACGGCATGAATGGTACAGTCTGGCAAGCAAATATTTACCACAACGCATGGGAGTCCTAATTAGGCTAAAGGGAAATAAACATATAATAACCAGACACAGGCCTATTGACTTTGTTAATGAACTACCGTGTGAAATCAGTTTGAGTCACATGGTGCAACATTTTTTTTTTATTCTCTCATTTGCACAGGGTAAAAAGAACCGGTAAATAGATAAGGGTGCCTTGTACAGAAATAAACATATAATAACCAGACACAGGCCTATTGACTTTGTTAATGCAGTACCGTGCACAATCAGTTTAAGTCACATGGTGCAACTTTCACGGCCCATAACTTAAGGCCACACTTTATACCATTTTCTGACTGCATGCTTGGTCACAAATAGTTGCCCTTAAACTTCAGTAACACCTCCAGAACATTGTTCCTGTCATTGATGAGGTAAATTTTGGGGCAATTACCATATTACAGATGGCCTTAAAGTGAATGTAAATTTTTTTTTTTTTTTTTTTAGTTTTCAAACAAGCTTTATTTGTAAAAGAAGAAGCATTACAACAGTGAGAATAACACAATTTCCATGTACATATTATTATTGCTTTGTACGAAGTATTCATATATGAACAGTGGATGGATCTTGCTTCTTTAAAATTTAACCTTGAGCTCATTTCTACGAGTAATGTAACCCGTGGTATAAATTAAGTAACATATAAATGGTAACATGTTCTTTGTAATCAAACATCAGGGTTATATAGATTGTAACAATTATGTTCTCAGCGTTTTCCAGCATTCCGCTGAGTTTTATGCTCCTGAGGTTGTCACCCAGGTGGGTGTGAGGAAAGAAGAGGAGGAGAAGTAGAGGATGGGTGTTAACTTTCAAAGGAGAGAAGGGAGAGGGGAGAGGAGGAGAAAGAAGAGGGGAGAGGGGAGAAAAAAAAAAGGAGATATTAAGGGGGAGAGAGGTGAAGGAGAGAAGTAGGTGAAGGGTATAGGGAAAGGGAGGAGGAAGGGGAGAGTGGAGGTTGGCCCTCCATATGGTAGTAGGGGATGGGGATCTACAGAAGGGGGTTGTCATATTGTACTCGACATGGGCTGATGTGTTATTAGTTCGATAACTGTCTTTATTATTTTGCTTTATAGCCCTCTCCCTGTCCAAGTCAAGACCATCATCTCATGAGTAACAAGTTTGCCAGTCCTAAGGTAATGATATCTCTCAAGGCTTAGCAGGTCCTCTATCTTAAGTCTCCACTCCGAGAGACTAGGTGTCCGGGCTGTTTTCCAGTATTTAGGGATCAAGCCCTTTGCGCCATTCAGCATGAGCAGAAAAAGCAGGTATTTGTGTTCTCCCACTATTTTGGGGAGGTCATGATAGATCAGATATGAGGGTTTTGGCGGTATGATTAATCCCAGTATTCTGCTCATGTCTCCCAGCACCTCCCCCCAGAAGGACAGTACGCGTGGGCAGTTCCACCAGATGTGGAGAAGAGTTCCCTCTCCTCCGCATCCCCTCCAACACCCCCCACTCGTGTGTGGGTAGATTTTCTGTAGCTTATAGGGGGTGAGGTACCACCTGCTAAGCAATTTGTAGCTGGCCTCCTGTAGTTTCATGGATACTGAGGCTCGCCTGGCTCTTTCAAAAATCTTGAACCAGTCCCTGTACTCTATTTCCTGCCCTAATTCTTCTTGCCAAGCCCGAGTGTAACTTGGGAGGGTGGTTCCTTCCCTAGATAAGAGAAGTTTGTAAATCCTAGATATTAGGTGGGTCGGGGTTTGTGATGCCACACAGAGGGATTCAAAAGGTGTTCTATTCCTAGAGAGTGCCATCTTATCTTTGTGTGTGTCAAAGTAGTGTTTTACCTGTGCCATTCTAAACCATGAGTTGAAGATGTCTGGGGCTATGTCTGATAGCTCCTCTTGCGTTTTGAGCTTGCCCTGATGTAGAATGTTGGATATAGAGACCTCCTGTAGTGTGTAATGTGTTCCTACGGCATGTGGGGCGTTTTCTATTCCCAAGTCTGGGTTCTCCCGTATAGGTGTATTTGGTGAGTGTAGGGAAGATAACTGATGGCCTGTGTTAACAAGTCTGTCCCATGTTGAAAACACCTCAGCCAGCAAAGGGAACTGCGAGATTATGGGTGGGCGATTTTTACTTGAGACCCAGGCCTGTGCTCCAGTGTTACTGCGCTTAATAATGTCATTGTCTATTTGCACCCATGCTTTATTGCGTGTATTCTGGCTCAATTCTACCAGTCTTTGCAAGGCTATAGCTCGATGATATTCCCTCAAGAGAGGTACACCCAGTCCCCCCCTTCTCTGGTCATGTAGATAGTCTGTCTTTTAATTCTAGGTTTCAGCCCGTTCCAGATGTAGGATTCGATGGCTGATTGCATTTGCTGGATATATGGTGTTAATGGTGTGATCGGTACCGTTTGCATGATGTATAACACCCTTGGAAGGATGTTCATTTTTACTACTCCCGTTCTACCCATCCACGAGATGGTTTTATTTTTCCAGTTATTTAGGTCATTGATAACACTGTCCCGAATATGTTTGTAGTTGATCTCAGCAATCTCATGTATGCTGGGGGATATATGGATGCCCAAATATTTGATAGTGTGTTGAGCTATTTTTATGGGGCATTCTGCAAGATGGGGGCTAAACACAGCAGGTGACTCTGTGATATTCAGTATCTCCGATTTCTGTGGGTTCAGGAGGAAGTTAGAGACTGCTCCAAACGCCAAGAACTCCAGCAGAGCCTCCCTTAGTGAGTTGGGGGAGTCTGATAGTGTCAATAAGATATTGTCCGCGTACATGGAGAGCTTATGCTCTCTCCCTGCAACCGCGAAACCTTTGATACGGGTATTCGATCTAATTTTGCTCGCCAATACTTCAATTGTGAGGGCAAATAAGAGCGGCGAGAGGGGGCAGCCCTGCCTGGTCCCGTTTCGGATATCAAAAGTCTTTGACAGCATGCCATTGACTCTGATTCTGGCGTTTGGGTTCGAGTAGAGGGACATAACCATATTTATGAAGCCATTCCCAAAGCCAAACTTCTCCAATGTGTGGTGTATGAAGAGCCATTTCACCCGGTCAAACGCTTTTTCAGCGTCCGTTGTGACCAAGGCGAGTGGCTGTTGTTGAACTTGGGCGTATGTAATCATTTGGAGAATTTTAAGGGTGTTATCCCTTGCCTCTCGGGCTGGAACGAAGCCCACCTGATCGGTTGAGATCAGGGCTGGCAGTAGTCTGTTGAGGCGGTTGGCTATGACCCTGGCAAGGATTTTTACGTCCGAGTTCAAGAGTGAAATCGGACGATAGTTTTCTGGCTTGTCTTGCGGTTTACCAGGCTTAGGAATTACTGTGATGTACGCCTCCAGCATAGTGCTTGGCAGGCTTGGGGAGTCTGTCAATGCTTGGAACACTCTCGACAACTCTGGGGCTAAGATGTCAATGTATTTTTTATAATATTTGAGGCCAAAGCCATCTGGGCCAGGGCTTTTCCCCGTAGGCAAGTCTCTTATTGCTTGTTTAATCTCCGTAGTAGTGACAGGGGCATCTAGAGCTTCTCTGTCCTCCACTGTGATTTTGTGGAGTTCAGCTGTTTCAAGTTATTCTTTAATTTTCCCCTCCTCTTGTGCCCTCCCTCCCTGATTCTCAGCTTCGTTATCTGCTGGTTGTATATTATACAGCATATGGTAATATTTCCTAAAGGTGTCCGCTATTGAGTTGGCGTCTGTCTTAATGTTCCCCCTCGCGTCTGTCATTTGATGGACATGGGATTTGAGTTTTTTGCGAGCTAGCGCCCTTGCTAGTAGTTTACCAGCCTTGTCACCTTGTTCATAGTATATTTGTCTTAATTTTAGTGCCTGCTTTTGGTATTCTTCCCGTAGGAATTTAATTAGTCCTTCTCTAGCTATGGTTAGTGTTTTCGTGAGTGTGTCATCTGTCGGCTGATTTTTGTGGTTGTGTTCTGCCTGCTCTACTTGTGTCAGTAGGGTGTGATACCTCTCCCGTCTTGCTTTTTTAAGTCTTGCTCCCCTGCTAATAAGTATACCTCTGACTGTGCATTTGTGTGCCTCCCAAAATGGTTGTGTTAGATATGTGGTCATTTGCATTTAATTGAAAGTATCAAACAACGGGTCGTCTAAGAGCGTGTCGTCTAGTTTCCATATATAGGGCATTATTGGGACAGTGGGCCATAGAATGGAGCATCCTACTGGTGCGTGGTCCGACCAGGTGATTGAGTGGATGTTGCTACTTTTCGTGATAGTGAGGCCTATCGAGTCTGTGAACAGATAGTCTATTCTTGTATACTTTCTGTGTGGGTGTGAGTAGAAAGTGTAGTTCCTAGCTGAGGGATGGTGTACCCTCCACACGTCGTGTACACCTAAGTCTGATAAGGAAGTGATAATACGCTTCAGAGTCTTATGCGGGACGCTAGAAAGACCATCAGATGTGTCCACCAGCGGGACAAGGGATGCATTAAAGTCACCTCCTACATACAGGGTGCCTACCTTTACCTCCAGGATCTTGCGGATGACCTTTGGCAGGAAGAGGTGCTGGGAGTGGTTTGGACAATAAACATTTACTAGGGTGATGGGTCTATGATGTAGTAGTCCTGTAACTACAAGGTATCTGCCTTCCGGGTCTTTGTATGTTTGGATGTTCTGGAATGGTGTGTTGGCGCTAAAAAGTATACCCACCCCATTCTTTTTGTGAGGCCCCGAGGCAAAGATAGAGTTAGGATAGCGGTGTGAGTTCCAGTGTGGTTCTTTGTTCGCTGAGAAGTGCGTCTCTTGCACGAACACTATGTCTGCACCCATTCTGTGCATGTCTCTGATAATTATGGAGCGCTTGGAAGGGCTGTTCATTCCCTTAACATTAATAGTGACAAGTTCTACTGGCCGAGGGCTGCCCCTTCTCAGTTTCTGCTTCGTTATTTAAGTGGTTGTCCGGGGTATAGGGAGTCGGGTGCTAATGGGGTAAGGGGGAGGGGTGGAGTGGGAAGGGGGAGAGAGGAAGGAGAGAAGAGAGAAAAAGAAAGAAAAAGAAAAAAAAAAAAAGGGGAAGGGAGGAGAGACGCCGATCAAGGCTTGAAAGGGTGTGGAGAGGGAGAAGAGGGAGAGGGTGGAAGGAGAAGTAGGAGAGTAAAGACTGGGTGTAACTGTGAAATGGGGAGAAAGTGTTAAAGTGAGTGAGATGAGGTAGTAGGCGGAAGGGGAGGGTGAGAAGAGATATAGAGAGTTAGTGGGGGAAGAAATTAGTTGTCTTCACAGTGAAGACGGGGTGAAGCAATGTGTGTCAAGTGTCAGAATGATATTCTGTCAGTTCTGACTCTTACGATTACTTCAACAAGTTAGGGGTAGTTGTCCCTGTTATTTCGCTAAAAATATGAATCTATGTACATAACTTAGTAAATTAACGTTCTCTAGTTACACAAAAATTTTTTTGGAGTGTGAGAGAATTAATACAATTACAATGAAAACAAACCTTAATATTAGTCAAACACAATGCATACTGTTATACTTAGTGGGTTAACACATCAATCCTCCTAACGATTGCTCCTCCCTTTTGCTTGCGTGGGCTAGGCCTATATAATTGTCATGAAGTGTACCCCCCCTGGTGTCTTGCGTTGTTTCCCATGCGTGTTGGAATATTATGGGTACACGGCTAACTATTAAGGGGATTATCAGTGTAATGCTACTGCCTGGGTTCTTTCTTCCTCAGTTAAGGAGTGAAGATATCAGTTCTAGGGGGTTGTGAGCGCTGGTATTGGGGTTACATTCAATATGTTGCGACAGGTGCACTCCTGTTTTGCTAGTCTAGTGTGTGTCAGCTTTTCTAAAGTAACCTTAAAAAGTTTAATTAACAGTGTGGGCTATGATATCCTATCAGATTATCTCTGGATGATCTATTTCTTAACTTGTGAACTTGTGACTGAAAATACATAAAACAAACACTGAACAATCAACAACACAAATTCGTTAAATAAAACATACGACCTGACAGGTACCCCTGTGCTTTTCTCCAGAGTGGTACACAGAGTGTAAGACATTAGTTCTCAAACAGTGGTAGTCCTTTTTTTTTTTTTTTTTTTCTGGGGGGTCTTCTCTGGGCGGCCTTCCTGGTGCTCTGCGGCTGACGTCACCTATGTCCCGTGGCGGGCTAATGTGGAGGCCTAGCGCTTGATTGAAGCCTGGCAGATCCTCTATTGTTTTAAGGACGTGGGAAGTATTGTTTTTCATTGCGATCAGGCATGTAGGAAATCCCCATCTATAAGGGATCTTCTTGTCCGTGAGGACTGCTGTAACAAATCTCATATCCTTCCTTTTCTGAAGCGTTGTTGGGCATAAGTCTGAGTAGATTTTAATTTCTGATCCTCTAAACTCAAGGGGTTGTTGGGTTCTTGCTAGCCTCAATATCTCCTCTTTTTCTTTGAATGACAGTAGCTTCATTATGACGTCTCTTGGGGGAGCCCTGTTGGGCGGTTTAGGCCTCAGGGCCCTGTGTGCTCTTTCGATCTGTACTTCTTGCGCTGATTCATCTCTTTTGAGGCGCCTAACAAATTCTTGAATATAGTCCTGGAGGGCAGGAGGATCAACTGCCTCTGGTATACCCCTCAGCCTGAGGTTGTTCCTCCTGCTTCTGTTTTCTAGATCCTCCACACGGTCCATAAGGACCTGCACTGTGCCATCCTGGGCTTGTATGTAGCTATTTTGATGTTGCATATCAGAGCTTAGTGTTTCTTGCTTTTCTTCAATTAAAGTGACTCTTTGGTTTACTGCTGTGATATCCCTTTTTAATTCCCCAAACATGGCCTTGAAATCCTGCATGGCTGTTTTGATATCGTTTTTTGAGGAGAGGTGTCTGATATCTTCTTTTGTGATATAGGATTGGGCATGTATTTGTATTTCTGGTTCGTGAACTTGCAATTCTGTTGTTTGTTTAGTGCTTCCTTGTCCTGTGCCATATGCAGTGGCGTCACTAGGGTTGGTGTCACCCGGTGCGGTAAGTTATGGTGTCACCCCCCCCCCCCCCAGAAAGCAGACACACACAAAAACACAGGCAAACACACATACAAACACTCAGACACACTTAAAACATACTCAGATGCACACACAAACACTCGGAAACACACTCAGACACACACACAAAAACACTGAGACACACACACACAAAAACTCAGACACACACATACAAAATATGTAAACTGCACTGCATTAATTATAAAGCTCATGCCTAGAGCTGCTCCCTGGCTCAGCAGAGCATCAAATGAAAAATAAACAGAGGACTCTAAAAATAAATTACTAAAGAAAAGTTTTAGGTGCAAACTATGAAAATTCTGCTCTCTGACTCTGTTCCAAGTCTGTCAGTACACAGCCCCAGGCCGCGTGCCTACCACTTCTTATGGCCAATCACCTCTGCACTCTGCCCACCCCCAGACCCCCGCCCGCCCTCCTACCTGTTCAGTGTGCACTTAGTGTACCATAACCGTAATGGTCTGGTGGGCATCATACGTGGCTCCTTCACTTTAAAGACAGTGTCAGACAGTTATGCGGTCAGGTGCCAGGCATCCCCTCATGATTTGCCAGTTCCCGTTTAGAGAGACAGCACAGCAGTGAGTGACTCCACTGCTCCACATGTCACTGAGCAGTGAGCACAGATAGGCAGGCAGGTTTAGGCTAGCAGCGCAACTTTGCAAGCCCCACGGCATGTCCACAACATTCATAGCGAAATTGGGCAGGGGAGAAGCAAAGTACAAACAAGCAAAAGCAGCCGGGAAAACTATTTGTTGAAATTGCAGCACTGGCTCAAGGGGCAAAAAAATTGTGTGTCTACAACTTCCCCAGTCCCACCAATGTTCCCAAATGCCAGCCCCTCTAATAAAAAAAAATCCATGCATATCAACATTGTATTTCCTTGAATTTCAATAAAATTTAAAAAAAAAAAAAAAAAAAAAATTTTTTTTTTTTTTTTGGTGTCACCCCCTGGTGGGTGTCACCCGGGTGCGGCCCGCCCCCCCCGCCCCCCCCTAGTGACGCCACTGGCCATATGTCGTGGGCCCAGGGTCTGCTGGAGTAAAGTAATTTTCCATGGCAGATGACTGTGTGCTTTTTAAAATTTTGGAGGTTCTTTTACTTGTCATTATGTTTAGCTGTATAATATTCTCCCAGGGCGCTTTTACCCTCCTGAGTCTGTAGGGATCTAGGGTGTGCTTTGACGCTGTAAATATCCCCTTCTGGGTATATGGATAGGTGCTTATAAGTCAATGTCTGATCTACTAAAGTCTGTGCAGCGTTTATATGCTCCCCTTCTCTGTGGGTGATAAGCCTCTGATAGCGGATAAGGGGTTCAGATCCTGTTTATGTCCCCTCACTATTTGCTGTTCACCGTGTTAGGGTGTAGGCTGTGTTCTTATTTTATGCCGTTTGCAATTTTAGTGTCTCACACCCTCTCCCAAGGTTACAGGGCTCAACATAAGCAACTCACGTGAAATCGACAGTGTCAGCCTGTCTGCGGCTCAGTGATCTGGAGAAGGCTCTTCCGTCGGTAGTCTTGGTCTGACCACGTGGGTGCGGCCCAGTATCTCAGGGAGTAATGACGGCTAAATATATTGACCGTTGTCCCCCAGCATATGTCGGGACTGACCCGATTGAACCACTAGGTAGTTTGAAGGTATGTGACTGCTTTCGGCTGTCTAAGCGCTAGTGAATGTAAATTTTGATGTTTAAGTGCCCGGTTTTTAAAACTTTGATTAAAAACAGGGGCACTTTAATTCATCAAAATTTACATTTCACTCCTGTTCTGAAAAAAAACTTACCTTTTAAACTTCACTGCAGCTGCTGCTTCCTCCGGTCTCACAAGCCATTTCTGATGTCAGAAATGATTGATAGGTCATCCTCCAATCACAGATTCCCCCCCGGGGGATTCAGTGTCTGATTCACTGCTGTGATTGGAGGAAGCCAGATACCTCATTTTAGACCCAGGAAGAGGCTTTGAAACAGGTGGAGGAAGCTGGAGCTGCTGTGAAGATTAAAAAGTAAGTTTATTTTCACAACAGGAGTGAAATGAAAATATTGATGAATTAAAGTGCCTCTGTTTTTAATCAAAGTTTTAAAAACCGGGCACTTTAGCATCAAAATTTACATTCACTTTAAGCAATCAAATGGCATCAAGGAGAAATACTAAAGCGGACAAACCGTCTAAGCCTCAGATAAATAAAAACTCATCAGTTGCTTCCTACTTTAACACATCAGACGGCACTAACATGTCGGCCCCTCAGACATCCTTATTAGCAACAAAATTCCCACAAAGTCCCCATGCCCCTTTGGATAATCAATCATCAAGAATCGTTCAAATACCCTCGACTTTACTATCTACCTTACCATCTAAACAGGATATCGTGGACATTGTATGTGCCTGCATCCGTGAAGAAATGGTAGACCTAAAACAAGATATTACTGCAATAGTGTTCAGAGTAGAAGCCTTGGAAGATAGTAATGATACTATGAGAGAAGAAGTTGATGGCCTACAATCTCAAGTAGACACATTTACCTCTACTATTGAGACCCTACACTCCAAAATCAAAGACCTGGAGAACAAAAGCAGGAGGAAGAACTTAAGGATCAGGAGGGTACCTGAGTCGGTCCTGCCTAAAAACATGCCTACTTTTCTACCAGCTCTGTTTACTCACCTTAGGGGTAATACTTCTAAAGAAGAAATCCCATGGGATAGGGCACATAGAGCTCTAAGAGCTCGACCCCCAGACTCTGCCCCTCCCAGAGATATTATTATCAAATTCAAGAATTATAGGGACAAAGAAGAACTCCTCAACCTCTCATGGAAAAAACAGCTGATTCGTTTTCGGGGCACAGTACTACAATTTTATGCAGACCTTTCACAAAGGACTCTGCAAAAACGCAAGGAGTTTTCTCCTCTAACACAACTCTTGCGTAACAAATGCATCCCATATAGATGGGGTTTCCCCACTCACCTACTAGTTATTCACGAGGATAGAAGGGTAATATGTGACAACATATCAGAAGCCCCAAAGTTTTATGACATTCTAAACTTGGATCTGCCAGACCTAACCACACTAGCTACAGCAGGATCTTCTGGAGATACCCAACCACAAAGTCGCAATACTTGGTCTCTCGCCCCAGTCAAACCACAGAGAAGACCCTCGTCCATACAAGATCTAGAGGCTAGATCACAGGATTCATCAAAACCCAGATCGCCCCGTTCTTAACACAGTTTTTTGATCTACACCCACTTATACCAATGTTTGACGACATAGGGAACTCAAAATACACCTATGGGCACATGCATGCCCACCCGTGAGATCCGATGCCTTGCCTGAATCCTCAGACTTGTGAGTATGATTGCAGTAACTGTTACTTTGAGACATACAAGGGGATATTCACGAGGCCCTATTTCTGATACTGAGGATGGCTTAACTTTAAGGGATGGACTTCCTGAGCACCATGAACATTAAGGTTGTGTTAAAAGTTTGCCGTAAAATTTAAGATAGTGTATTGAGCTCTAATACTATATATTGACAAAGCCACTATATTATTCACTGTGAGCTTACATTTATTTTCCTCTATTGTTCTTTTTTTTATATTGGTGTAAAAGGAGATATTTTGGCCTACACTAATGGTTTGAATATTTCAATCTAACAATGTTTCCAGGCAAGACAAGCTGGGACCTGAATGTTATCGTTATAGTTTTTTATGTTATGTTGCTAAGTACAAGTTTCTGACACTGTTTTGCGACACATTCTTGCATTTTTGCTCAAAATATGTTCATTCTAGGCGTAAGGAGTATATGATGAAAAGGTTTCTGTTTGCTGTTCTCTATATAATGACCTGATGACCACCACACAAAAAACATTTTCCCTCACTATCCTAACTCAAAACGTCAAAGGGTTTCAGTCTCCATGTAAGAGACCCAAAGCACTGTCGGATCTTTACAAGAAAAAAGCAGATATTCTCTTCTTGCAAGAAACACACTTCAAGAAATCACAAATCCCCAGATATTTTGGTAAACATTATACTCAACAATTCCATAACACAGCATCAGTTAAACGATGCGGAGTTAGTATTTTACTTTGCAATCATGTCCCATTCACTGTTTTGCAGATAGCTAAGGATACTAAGGGTAGATTCTTGGGAATAGTGGGGATAATGTACGGTAGACCAATCACATTGATCAATATTTATGCCCCTAATGTTCAACATATGCCCTTTTTCAAAACAATGTTCCCGAAATTACTAGATATCTCTAAGGGTCCGATCTTTTTTGGAGGAGACTTTAATTTCCCTTTTCAACCTTTGGTAGATACTTCCAACCCATAACCCAGGATCCCGAAACGCACAACATCATACCTATGGAAAGCATTGAGGGACTATAACTTGTACGATGTATGGTGATTTACACACCCCTCCATAATAGACTACACTTTCAATTCACATCCCTCGCAATCTTACAGCAGAATAGATTACATTTTGACTAACTAAATGGGACTTTCTCTAATTACCAACTCTTCTATCATCCCCACGTCATGATCAGACCACTCTGCAGTATCTGTACATATTGCATGGCCCAATACTCCCACTAATCCTTATCAATGGAGACTTGACGAATCATTACTGTCACACCAACCCTTTGTAGAACATCTTTCCAAAGTAATGGAAGAATACTTTCAGATTAATAATGACTCGGTAGATGACCCTTTTGTGGTTTGGGAAGCACATACATGTACCCTCAGAGGAAAGTTTATCAAATATAAAGCCCAAATACAAAAAACCTCTAGACTAAACTATTCTAAACTGACTTTTGACCTGGCACACTTAGACTATGTACATAAGAAGGACCCCAAAAATACTATTATTTTGAAAGAAATAGGTAATATTAGAGATCAACTGGAAACATTCCTTGCCTTGGAATACCAGAAAACTTCCCTGAAAATAAAACAAAAATTCTATCATGAAAGCAAAAAAGCAGGGAAAATGCTGGCTAGATCTCTTAAAAGAGTACGGCTAAAATCATTTATTCATGAGCTTAAAACCCCTCAGAAAACTTCAGTATGCACATCCCCTGAAATCTTAGACCAAATATTACTCCACCCTCTATAATCTACATCATAAAGCTTCTGGACAGGATCCCTATCCTAGAGAGTCGCTTCAAGCATATCTAGACTCATTTGATCTCCCCACACTCTCTCATGAGCAGTGCACAGCATTAGAATCTCCAATGACTACAAATGAAATCTTAGCGGCCATTAAAGAACTGCCACCAGGTAAAAGCCCAGGCCCAGACGGATTTTCTGCCAAATATTATCAAGTATTCGCTCCAATCCTTATTCCTGCCTTACATGCCTTATACAATAATACCTCCTCTACTAACCACTTCCCGTCCTCAATGTTAGAAGCGTATATTGTAGTACTGCCAAAGCCGGGCAAGTCCCCAGATACTCCGTCAAATTTTCGCCCTCTCTCATTGCTGAATATAGATGCTAAAATCTTTGCAAAGATAATAGCAAGCCGAATGAATAAACTTCTTCCCCAATTAGTACACTACAACCAGGTAGGCTTTACCCCTTATAGAGAGGAAAGGGACAATACTATTAAAATACAAACCTTGATTGATTATGCCATACGCACAAAAACCTCTACAATCTTCGCGTCCATGGACGCGGAGAAAGCTTTTGATCGTCTAAATTGGAACTTTCTTAAACAGATACTAATCAAATTTGGCTTCCTGGATACATTTACATCAAAGATAATGTCCCTGTATAGTACCCCAAATGCGAGAATCAAATTGAATGACTCGCTATCTCCTGATTTCACTATTCACAATGGAACGAGGCAGGGATGTCCGCTGTCCCCGCTTCTATTTGCCTTGGCCATGGAATCCTTGGCAGCTAGAATTAGAAAAAATCAAAATATAACAGGCATAACAGTGCACGAGAGGGATTATAAAATTTCCTTATATGCAGACAATGTCTTTTTGACTATTACCAATCCGCTAACCTCTTTACCTGAACTACATAATGAATTCCAAATTTATGGTAGATTTTCTAATTTTAAAATCAATGCCTCAAAATCAGAGTTTATGGGAGTAGAGGTCCCTGACTCTACACTTAAACACATACAGTCGACATACTCCTATCAGTTTCAAAAGAGCTCCCTACAATATCTGGGCATACAAGTTACTAATGATCCTCAACAAATGTTCACTGCAAAGTATATCCCCTTACTTAAAGATATACAACAGGAACTGCAATCCTGGCACAACAAAACTCGTGGATAGGCAGATTACATGCTATTAAGATGACTATCTTACCAACAATTTTGTATGTGTTTCAAACTATCCCGATTGCAATACCTAAATTTTTCCTTAATAAGAACCAAACTATATTAAACACTTACTTATGGAACAACAAATGCCCTAGACTTGCCAAGACAATTATTTATAGACCTAAACTTAAAGGAGGATTGGGAATGCCAAATCTTCATTATTATCATATAGCAAGCACTTTAGCACGGGCCATAGACTGGTGTAAACCTGGTGTCCATAAAGAATGGATAAGATTGGTTCATGACCTGTCACAAAACATGCAGCTGGGAGCAAGCTGCTGGATCCCACACATACACAGGACCTTGCACCCCCTTACATCAGAGATTACTAAACTAACACTTAAAGTCTGGGACAAATGCCTTACTAATCTTTCGGTGATCTCCAATATACCATCCCCTGTGACACCTCTGAAACATAACCCAGAACTCCTAATATCCTTCCCTAACCATTATGTCAAAGACTTAACACTACGGGAGGTTATACCATGTTGCTTTGCCATGGAGAATAAAGCCCTCAAGTCTAAAACTGTTCTGCAAGAAAATTATGGAAGTTATTTTACACCATGGTTTAGATATTTTCAAATAAATCATTATCTCACCACACACAATAAGCGCACCCAACTCTATAGATCCCTAACCCCTTTTGAGTCCATATGCAACTCCACCACATATTCAAAAGGCTCACTCTCCCTGATATATAAAATACCATTCCAGAGTCAAACCCATATATCCCCTGAAAAATGGGCAAGAATCTTTAATAATATGAACGAACACACTTCATCAATAGCACAACTAAAATGTAACTTAAAACTATTGTGTAGGTGGTATTATACCCCAGCTAGATTAGCCATCATCTTTAAAACTAGAGATAATAAATGTTGGACGTCATGTGGGGGCCTGGGAGATTTTCAACATATATGGTGGACTTGCCCTTATATTACTCAATATTGGCAAGAAATACAATTGGCAATTGAACAGGCTACCCACATTAAACTACCGCTAGACCCCACAGTATTTCTACTAAATAAATTACCAAAAATCAAATGTAAACTAAGACATAGGTTAATAATTGTACTGCTTAACTGTGCTAGGAGATTGATCCCTAGGAATTGGAAGTCAACCGAGGTACCCTCAGTTTTAGAATGGCGATCTTTGGTCACTCATACATTAATGATGGAGAAGTACCATTATGTTAGTACGAAGAGAATAGATGACTTCCTAACCGTGAATTTCATCTGGGAAGAATATTGTAACTATATAAAATATAACAGGCAGAACATCTCAGGGGAATAAGGGGGAACACAAAACATATCCATTGTAGCGGGACATGAGTAATGGGCTTTATGATTATAGATAAAAATGTTATATAACATAATATAAATTAAAGCACTATGGGGAATAGTGAGTCAAAATGTTGTATTCTCTACCCAATTTATATTTGTGATAACCATAAAGATATTCTTCATGTACAGATATGATTATTGTTATTGTATGCTCCTATGCTTTTCGTGGTAATATGCGGAATGTTAATTGTACTGTTTATTTTCTAATAAAGAAAACCTTTTAAAAAAAAAAAAAGAAACAAAGATATATGAGGGCTAGGAATCAGCTAAGTATAGTTGATAGTAGTGGTGGTGATTCATCAGAACCAGACACTGCTGACATTAACACTGACAATGCTTCTAAAAACCAAGGGTCCTCTAATGCCCAGTCTTTATCTGGGATAACCACCAGATCTATGGCAAAACCCCCGCCCTTACCCCAATACACAAGAGGCGCAGACACCAGCACTGTAGAAGAAGCAGACATAAATCGCAAAAAGCTCAGCAAGAGAAAGTAAATATTGTCTATAATTTAAGCAGTAGACCCCTTAGTATAGATGAATTGACTTTACTGAATAAAGGTTTATCCTTTATACCTACACCTAAGGAGAATACGTTTGACACCAATGTAGACATACACAAACTACAGCGACAATTAAAACTAAAGGATCACTTTAAAGATTCCAGTAGTGAGACTAAAACACCATTTAAAAAAGCCTCCACATTTGAACCGGGTGGTCCTACCCACATAAAATAAATTACATATACAACATAACATGTATACAACAAATTTACTGTTACAGGTAATCAGATCTTTTATATCAAATTTTCTTCCATCTTTTGCTAAAAATTGTTTTGTTACCTTATTCATTTTTTTAGTATTCTGACATGCATTGCATGAATGGCATTTAACAAACCCATTTGTGTTGTATGTAACCAGGGATATTATCAATAAACACTGGAAAATATTATTTAGAGATTCAATATTGGAGACTATTTTAGATGAGAAACCAAACATTTATAGAAAGGTACCTAACATCAAATATCAATTAACAAATAGTTACATAAAAGATAAGAAAACTGATTGGTTACATACAGCACAAATGGGTTTTGTTAAATACCATTCATGCAATGCATGTCAGAATACTAAAAAAAACAAATAAAGTAACCAAACAATTTTTAGCAAAAGATGGAAGAAAATTTGATATAAAAGATCTGATTACCTGTAACAGTAAATTTGTTGTATACGTGTTACGTTGTAAATGTAATTTATTTTATGTGGGTAGGACCACCCGATTACTCAAGACCAGAATCAACGAACATGTATACAACATAAAAATTGGTTTTAAAAATTTATAGGAATCAGAAGAGTTTCTCAGCATTGGAGAGGTGGTGATAGGTTACAGGACCTAGGCCAATTAGAGATGAAATTTATATACATCCTAAACACCCTAATACCATATGGCTTGAACAAGGATGTTGAACTTCATCATTTTTTTAAATTAATTTCTTTTACTCTGCATTATTTTGGACTATGTTTTCTTATTACTAGTCTTTCTGGGGACAGTTTCCCTCTTTCTAAATATGAGTCTGTATAAGATGAAGATGATGTAAAATTGTATATAACAGTAGACATATATCCCACTAGGTACTAAATAAATACACAACCATTAGGATTGCAATATAAAAGATTGTTTAATATGTTATCAATCACCAACATGATAGAGTGTATAGAATTGATATATACAACATTTAAAACCATAAGTTAGCACAATCATTGTCATCTTCATCTACACATAGTCTAAACGTTCAAGTGCACCTGCATGGTCAACTTTCATCCATGTATTTCTAATGTGTATGCATTCGTAATTTAAAGTTGTGACATATTACATATGTTTTTCTTGTTATATGCAACTACAATGTTTTTTCCCTTACTATATGCAACAACAGGGATAACAGTGTCTTGATAAACACCAATAATTAATGTGTGTTTTCATAATGGATTTTGCATAAATAGCAATAGGCATAAATGCTTTTGCCAGCATCCAAGATAGAGGACGGAACTTTTTTACATAAAAGAACACCTTTGCCCTTATCAAAGATGGAGGAAGGAACTCTCAGATACTTACTGATAATATCCGAAAATCTAGGACACAGCTTGATGACATCATCCGAGATAACCAATAGGAGGATCGCTTACCCTATATCACCATCAAGAAGGAAGACGCACACCATTCCACTTCCTTGAAAAAGCCAGATGTTTACAGCGAAACGTACGTCGGACCTTGGAACTATGATAGTGCCACTACTCTCTCACAGACAATTAAGTTACCAGGACAGGTATCGAGTGGTTTCCACTAATTGGATTTTGGCTGGCATAAGCGACTGGGCGAGCTATCTACTATAATCCATAAATATAATGTGTGATACCGCTCCCACTATATAACAAGTGGTACAGATACCAGAGTGACTATTATTGATTGAGTATTATTTGTGACTTTTAAATATCTTTTTATGTATTTTAATAAAAATATATTTTATTGAAGCAGCAGCCTGGGTTTGGAGTTATACTGGAAGCCTGGCAGTATAAAAACGGGTGTGCTTCTAATCCTAGAGCCTGGCTGGCTCTTTTAAGTGTGAGTAGCCCCTTGGAGGGACCACTGGTGTGAATATCATTCCTAATATCAAAATTAATTGCAACATATTTTGTTTGTTTTTGAGGTTTGGAGTTAACCCTTGACTTACCTAAAGTGAGGAGGACTACACGGATCATATATATATCCTTTTAATTGAATATACACTTTTCCTAACACACTTTGCTAGCACTATGCTTGAGTATAAAATGGTTAATTTAAAAAAAACACATTTAAAAACAAAAGCAGTGAGTGAAATAGGGGGGGGTCCAAGTGTTACCCCTATCTGCAATGCATTTCTCGGCTAGTGTTATTTGAATCATTTGTTAACCAATGAGCAAACATACCACCCCTTTTGGGCGTACTGAATAAACATATGTTGATAATCAAACAATCATGATTAATTATTATCTTCCTAAAGCATCAAAGCATATATGCACAATTTAAAAAAAATGTTTCCCTATTATTTACACAGCTTATTATCTGTTACTAAGTGTGTTTATATATACACACATTTTCTGAAAACATTTACATATTGTTTACACAAACCATGTCGATATGACCCAGCTGCCTGAATTTAATGTCAAGCCAAATTATTCTAGTGATCCTCCCGCACATATATCCCTAAGGAGAAACCCCTCTCTTGTCTTAATATAAATTTCAGATTTCTGATCGTTATTTGTATTTAAAGTGTTGATTAGTATTGTACTCAATTTGATTATCACATCTTAAATATACAAACCCACCCTCTTTCTTGGATCTTATTACCTTCGCAAGTACAAATCTCCTAAGTGTCTTAGATTGTACTTAGGTATGTAGGTATGTTTCTTAACAGTCATTAAAAGCTGAGTGTCTCCTAATCTATTCAATTTTTGGCAGCTCCATTTGGAACTCCTCATACTTCATCATATTTTAACGTGTCATGTGATTGGGATGTAGCCAATCCTATTTCTCAAAATGTCATAGTGTCACGTGACTAAAATATCGTATAGCCAGTGGAATTACAGGCAATTTGGCTAAATGAGTATGATCGCGGCCTATTTTTTTTACATATGAAGGGTACAGCCATGGGTACCAGGTTCACCCCCAGTTTTGATCATCTTTTCATGGGCATATTTGAAGAACGTAATATTTACAACTCAAACTGGAGTGGGAACCTGGTATTCTATGGCCATTACATAAATTATTTGATTTTTATTTGGAAGGGCTTAGAGGAGTCAGCTGCCCAATTTATAGAGAGTTTGAATAACAACACAATGGGTTTATCTTTTACGCATAATGTGCATGCATCAAAAATTGAATACCTAGATGTGGTTACATTGACCACTATATCTACTATATATATATAATCAAAACTAAGTATGATCTAAATGTGTCCACATTTAATAAAATATAAGTGCATATAAAGAATTCTAACTTGTAATGTAGTGACAATGCTACTAGGTGATGCTATTCTGCATATGTGTTTAGGTACTATATAATACTATTCTAAAATATAAGTGCATATAAAGAATTCTAGCGCTCTAACAACTAATCAATATAATCAATTATAAAAATAGTTGTCCACGAATCCCATTAATTGAGTAGTTGGTTTCTGATTAATTGGTTTGCACACGGCACCAGCTGCTTCACTCAGGTGAACTCCTGTACATGGTATTGCGTTTTATTGTTATGTTGTTAACCTAAAGGACATCTACAGACTTTCACTTTTTTCACAACAGTGTTTCTTTTTAAGTTTACAACTATGTGCAGCTTAATAAATTGTGATATGTAACAGATTTAACATCTGTAAATATATATTTGTTATTTTAAGTGCGGACTAGATATTTTTTCCCTAACCTTATATAGATATATATATAGATATTTAAGATATTTTTATGTTAGAATGAAGTTCAGGCTTACTTTGAGAGGCCCCTTGCCAAGGAGGAAAACACTTTGCATTGGTGGGGAGCTAACAGTGATAAATATCCCACCTTGGCGAAATTGGTTTAAGTCTACTTATGCATCTTAGGCACCTCAACACCATCTGAGCGCCTCTTTTCTGCTGCAGGCAAAATAGCTTGCAAAAAAAGAGCTAGCCTCAGCCAGGTGCATGTGAACATTTTTGCATTTCAATAACAGAATAACAGAATTTTATAAACATTGATAGTTTACCTCTTTCTAGTTCTACCTCTTTTTAAACAGTTTGTGGTTTTGTTTTGCTTAATTATAAAAATGTGTTCTGCTGATTAAAAATTGGTTGTTTAAAGTAAAGTTTTAGTGTGAAGTTTTATGTTTGTAATACTCAATATGTGGATATTATTTTAAATGGAGGAAAAAAATAGATTATTTTTTTTATCCGATTAGTCGATTAATCGAAAAAATAATGGACCGATTAATCGATTATGAAAATAATTGTTAGTTGCAGCCCTAAAGAATTCTAACTTGTAATGAAGTGACAATGTTACTAAGTGATGCTATTCTGCATCATTTTTTAGGTATCTATACTATTCTTCACACGATTTGGTATCAGTGTCTCAGTATTATAACCCTCATATGTCTCCTAGGGTATCGATGTGAGTGCACCCCAATCACATTAAATTAAATTGAGACCCCCATATAGTAAATGCCCTAAGGACACCTTTACTAAACCCATATTAATGAGTGCCATAGGGACACCTATATATTATATGATCATTGTTAATAACTCTGATTGACCCCAACTGGACTATCAGTCATGGTAACAAAAATATTAAATGTCACAACAAGACAGGAGAAATTAAATCTCATATGAACTGTGGCACAGAATCTGTGGTCTATGTTCTAACTTGCAAGTGTGGCCAGCAGTATTTAGGCTGCACTTGTAGGAAAATTTGCACCAGATGGAGTGATTACTATCCAACATGGTGGCAACAGGAATTATTTTAGTATCACCCCATTAGAGAGTATTCCCACATCTGTGGGTTACAACAGATACACTCGCTTGCACCAGAGGGAAACATACTGGATTTATCATTTACAATCTGTGTTCCCATCTGGCCTAAACAAAATGTTAGACTTGGCAGTTTTTTAGAACTATAATATAGGTGCTTAATTCATCTTGGACAATATCTGGGCTTCTATTTGTATTTTAACCCATGTTGATTAACTATTGCAAACCTGAATATCCCAATAGTCCAGTTGGGGTCAATCAGAATTATTAAAAATGATCATATAATATATAGTTGTCCCTATGGCACTCATTAAAAGGGGTTTAGTATAGGTGTCCTTAGGGCACTTTGAAATAGGAGCATAAAGGGTCCTTTAATAGATGGGGGTCTCAATTAAATTTAATGAGATTGAGGTGCACTCACATCGAAACCTTAGGATACATATGAGGGTTATAATACTGAGACACTGATACCAAATTGTGTATAGAATAGTATTATATAGATACCTAAAAAACAATGCAGAATAGCTTCACTTAGTAACATTGTCACTACATTACAAATAAAAATTGTTTATATGCACTTATATTTTATTAAATGTGGACCCATTTAGATCATATTTAGTTTTAATTATATATAGATATAGTGGGCGATATAAGTACACAAACTAAAATATTTTATAGTGTAGGTTTTCACTATACATTACACACACTCAGTGAAATGAATCACACATTATTTAACACATTCATTTATTAACACATTATTAGTTTGTTACACATAGTAGATTAGTTCACTTAGAGGGCAATTTTTGTAAACTTATATATTTTTGGCACGATATTGCTAAAGAGAGTAATATATAAAAAGTTGAAATTTCATCAACTTATACACATAGTGTTTTGATTTAATAGTTCATCATTCTATACAGATCGATCAAATAACTAATAATCCATCTTCAAGACATCCGGTGCGGAGCATCCTCTTCAATCAATGGCTCTTCCAGAATGAAGGTTCCTTTAAGGGACGTCATCCAAGATGGCGTCCCTTGAATTCCGATTGGTTGATAGACTTCTATCAGCCAATCGGAATTAAAGGGTAAAAAAAATCCTATTGGCTGATGCAATCAGCTAATAGGATTGAGCTCGCATTCTATTGGCTGATTGGAACAGCCAATAGAATGCGAGCTTAATCCTATTGGCTGATTTCTCTGGGGCAATGCCCCGCAAAAGGCCCTTTTAAGGGCTATTGGCAGTTTAGTTTAGGCTAGGGTTTTATTTATTTTGGGGGAGCTTTTATATTTTGATAGGGCTATTAGATTAGATGCAATTAGTTAAAATATTTGATCATATCTTTTTATTTTGTGTAATTTAGTGTTTGTTTGTTTTTTGTAATTTAGTTAATTGTATTTAATGTAATTTATTTAATTGTAGTGTAAGTTTAGGTTTTAGTGTAACTCAGGTTAGGTTTTATTTTACAGGTAAATTTGTATTTATTTTAACTAGGTAGCTAGTACATAGTTAATAACTATTTAGTAACTAGTCTACCTCATTAAAATAAATACAAACTTATCTGTGAGATAAAAATAAAACCTAAGATAGACACAATGTAACTATTAGTTATATTGTAGCTAGCTTAGGGTTTATATTACAGGTAAGTATTTAGTCTTAAATAGGAATTATTTAGTTATTAATAGTAGGTTTTATTTAGATTTATTTTAATTACATTTAAGTTAGTGGGTGTTAGGGTTAGTGTTATGTTAGGGTTATGTTTAGACTTAGGGTTAGGGGTTAATAACTTTAGTATAGTGGCGGCGACGTTGGGGGCAGAATATTAGGGGTTACTAAGTGTAGGTAGGTGGCGGCGATGTCGGGGGCGGCAGATTAGGGTTTAATAACTGTAATGTAGGTGGCGGCAACATTGGGGATGGCAGATTAGGGATTAATAAATGTAATGTGGCGATGTCGGGGGCGGCAGATTAGGGGTGTTTAGACTCAGGGTTTATGTTAGGGTGTTAGGTGTAAACATAAATTTTGTTTCCACATAGGAATCAATGGGGCTGCGTTACGGAGCTTTATGCTCCTTTATTGCAGGTGTTAGGCTTTTATTTAGCCGGCTCTCCCCATTGATGTCTATGGGGAAATTGTGTACAAGCACGTAAAACCAGCTCAAAGCAGCGCTGGTATTGGAGTGCGGTATGGAGCTCAATTTCGCTCAACGCTCACTTATTGCCTGCTAACGCTGGGTTTATGAAAACCTGCAATAGCAGCGCTATAGGGAGGTGAGCGGTGGAAATAACTTGCAAGTTAGTACCGAGCAGCTCTTACCGCCAAACTCGTAATCTAGCCTTTTGGTTCTAAATGATTGCGATAAACTCCTATATTAGTATTAAAACACCTTCGCTACTGGGAATAGTGGGAAGTGAAATATAGCCTTTTTTTACCTATCAGAACTATATATATTTTTTATGTAGACAAACTGGGTTGTCTTGTAACCTTTTTTATTGCATTTGGATATTTAAAATGCCACTTATTGCAGCCACGCACAACACTTCTGACATTTCCAGCAGTAAAGGGGTTAATTGGTTAGCTGGTAAGGGTAGTAGTATTGTAATGGGGAGGTTAACCCTCCAACTTCACACATCCCTGATCCCTACCTGATCCCTCCCAAACAGCTCTCCCCCCCCCCATGCTGCTCATCACCATTGTATGTGCTGGCAAAGGGTCTGCCAGTACATTGTTTACAGCATTTATTTTTATTATCTACAGCATAGGGATCCTCCTCAACCCTCCCACCTCCCTGATCCCTCCCAAACAGCTCTCTAACTCTGCCCCCTCCCATTAGTGGCAGCCATCTTAAGTTTGAGTATTTTTTATTTTATTTATTTATTAATAATTTGTTGCTGTAATGTAGTGGTCCCCCCTCACCCTCTGTACTTCCCACATCCCTGCAATCAATTTGTTGGTCCCCCTTCTGATTTGCCTGTTCTGTAGTATAGCGTCTCATCCCTCCCTCTCTGTTCCATAATTATTGCCCATAGTGCAGGATCATGCACCTTCCTTCCCCTTCCACCGCTTTTAATGTCTGTAACAATCTTGCAATCTGCTTTTATATGGTAACATAGCACGATCAGTGCCCCGTTTTCATATGCTCACATATGCCCCGTTTTCACAAGCTCACAAACAGCAAGTTAAGACTGAAGTCTGCACTTCCATTTATAAGATGAATTTGAAAGCCAATAATTTTAAACATTACAGGCTAGATTACAAGTGGTGCGCTAAATTATAGCACACCCACAAATGGTTTGCAAGAATGCGATAATTAACTAGCCATTACAAGTGGCTTGTTATTCCTACCGCAAGCTCACAGTAGCAATTAGCGCTTATAAAATTAACCAAAGATCAGATCTCTGGTTAATTTTATTAATGTGCCCAAAATGCCCCCAAAATACAGTGTGGTGTGTTTTATTAAAAAAAATAAAGAAAGCAGCATCTTTATTTTTTTTATAAAATAACTGCACTAGGCAGTATTTATGGGCTAAAGTTGGCAGGAGTGGGGTGTTATAAAAAGATGGCACTGAAAAGTGCCTCTACATTGCGGTCTATGGGAACTGTGAATTCCCTGTAAATATATATGTAAATGCTTATATACATATTAACACATAAATATGATATAATATTTATATTAAAGACATAAATATATATGTATATAATCATATACATATATATTTAAATTTGCTGCAATTGATGCGCTAGTTACCCACTTGGCTGCACTTAGGTTCTGATGCCATCTCTGACGGCATCAGAATGAGGTCCTGTTAGAGCCTATGGAAGCGTGCTCTTGTGAGCGCAATGCTTCCCAGCAATGTAAACACGAGCTCATGTTAGCATTGCGATCAACTTGCGTGCAAGTGATATTTAGCGCCCCAGTTGTAATCTAGCTCTAAATTACAGGAGAAAGGGGACAAAGTAAATAACAAAAAAAATTTGAAAAAGTTTCTTTATGATCAAAGTGTTAAATGTATCTTTAAGCCTGGAAGCTGCACTTTTTTAACAAATCTCACAATTTTCAGTATTACATTGTAGAAAAAGGGGACAAAATAAGTAATAAAAGTATATTGCAATTTTATTTTCTACATATAATTAAACATTTTATGGTACAATCTCATTTATTCTCCCCTCAACCACTAATCAAAAGTAAAACAATAAAAAAAAATAGTAATGCAAATGAATGTTTTATGTTATTACTTTATATGTCTGGATGACCAATTAATTGCATATAATAAATATGTATATTGTTTACAAAATAAAATATAAGAGGTACCTTCATTCTACATTCACAAACACAGTTTATTTGTAATTTATGCCAAAACCCAACTATAATTGCCACAATTTTCACTTCCCAACACTATTCCCATTGGGAAAAAAAACAAAATGAAATAATTTTCCCTCATGCATTAAATAAACTGTGTCAATAACAAGGCAACTTTTTAGATGAGTGTTTTGAGAGAACACACTATGAACTGACACATTTGTTGTAGCCAACAGCTGCATATAATTCACTGAACCTCAATGTGAAAGTAGTTCCTAGAATCCATTAATTGTAAGCGCATCTGAGCAGAGACTTCCTAATGTTAAATTAGTAATATTTTGTTTTATTACACAAGATTATTGTTTTATTCCATGTTCACTTGAATCTGGAACATGATTGGTTTCTAAGTAGATACAAATACATACAAATATGTTAAAAATCTATTGGTTATTTATCTTGCATAAAATCTAAAACATCTATTTAAAGTTAGTAAGATGGAGCAAATAGATAGATCAACAGATGGACAGACAAACATAAATAAATATATGATAGATAGATAGATAGATAGATAGATAGATAGATAGATAGATAGATAGTGGAAACTTTTCGGATTTATAAAGTTAATCATGTGATCCAGCTTCCCTCTTTAACTACTTTCATATCTTTAAACAACCCAGTGCCTCCTAATGTATTAAAAGGCTAGTATATGAACAAGTATCACGCTTCCTTACATATCATTTTCCATCATGAATACTTCTGCAAGACTACATCTTCCCTACACATCAGTCCTCATCTGCTGCACCTCACTGCACTAGGCTCATTGGGTCCCCAAATACTAGGATTTCTAAAGTCCTAATCTAAAACATATGGGCAGGTGTCAATGTATATATGTGTAGTTTTGTGTTTGTTTTTTTCATAAAAAAAGGAATGTTGATCAGAATGTGAATGATTTTATAATTTAATTTATAATTTAATAAAACATTTTTTAACCATTTAAATCAAATGCGTGCATGGTGAAAACAAGTATGTTATTGATGGTGTTGTATATCATTTAACATGTGATGTCATTGATGTTACAGGTGTGATGTTGAAATGCTAACATTTATTGATGATGTCATTTCTATAGGGATTTTCTTTATTTTGAATAGCTGAACAATAAATATACTCTACAACTAGTCTAAAAACTGCATAAATCTTTTAAAGACGTGATAGAAGCTGTAGCACACCTGGGCACAACATATTTTAACAGAAAATGCTTTAAAAGGACAGGCTAATCCAAAATAAACTTTCATAATTCAGATAGAGAATGTCATTTTAAACAATTTTCCATTTTACCTTTATCACCAATTTTACTTTGTTTCTATTGGTATTCTTAGTTGACAGCTAAACCTAGGAGGTTCATATGCTAATTTCTAAACTCTTGAAGGCCGCCTCTTGTCTCAGGGCATTTTGACAGTTTTTCACCACTAGAGGGTGTTAGTTCATGTGTGTCATATAGATAACACTGTGCTCATGCACGTGGAGTTCAGGTGAGCCAGCTCTGATTAGCTAAAATGGATGTCTGTCAAAAGAACTTAAAGTGATGATAAATTCATACCATCTGCTCAACATATTTTAGAAGATCTTATCTTAACTAGCACATCGATATGCTTTTATAATATTAAAAACATCTGTTTACTGAATAATTTCATTTTTATTACGGTGACGTTACACTGTTATATTCAGCCTAAGGATTCTCTATTTCAAATGTGCAAGTAGCGTAAGAGTTGCGCATGCACATTGCATCGCAATTAGTGAGTTCAGAGTACGGGGGCGTGCAGGTCCTTTTTAACATGGGGCGCATGGTGAGCAGATGATTGGCTAAAACGTATGTCAATCAAAGCAGTACCTTAGAAAAATTTAGAGAGAGGCTGAATATAACAGTGTAACGTTACTGTAATAAAAATGAAATTATTCAGTTAACATATGCTTTTAATATTATAAAAGCATATTGATGTACTAGTTAAGGTAAGAGCTTCTAAAATATGTTGAGCAGTTGGTATGAATTTACCATAACTTTAAATAAGGGGGCAGTTTGCAGAAGCTTAGATGCAAGGTAATCACGGTAAAAAGTGTTTTTATATAACTCTGTTGGTTGTGCAAAACTAGGGAATGGGTAATAAAGGGATTATCTATCTTTTTTAAACAATCAAAATTCTGGTGTAGACTGTGCCTTTAAGCAAAAAATAAGGTGTGTTCGTAACACATTTTAACACAAAGTTCTAGTTTGCCTAAATTCTATTGCATGCTAATGCATTGTCTGTTTGAATTAGAGAAGCTATTTGAATTATCTATGCAGTGTAACAGAAAAATCAGATCTATGGACTGGGTAAGAGACAAACAATTATAAGAAGCAAGTTTTCCCCAAGCTTTAAACAGTGGTTAGAGTATTGGATATTAAAAAAAAAAACTAAAGATCATGAGAAAAATCACATGAGAAGTGTTTTCTGACAGATTACAATGGCTTAGAAAAACACAATGAAAATTGCTCTTCTGCTGAATATGTCAATAGATAACCAGTTCAGTAAAAAAAATCCTATTTATGCCAAATCTACAACATTTTAGGACATTTTCATATTCAGATCTAAAGATACCACAATAATAAAATCACTCTAATAATGCACTAAATCGTTTTTTGTTTTTTTCACAAAATTTTAATATCCTATAAAAAATACAGATTAATTTAACATTTTCTAGGTCTCCATTAATTTCTAACCAAAATGTATAAGCATTTAAGAAGAGTGAGCACCTCATAATTAGAGATAGATAGATAGATAGATAGATAGATAGATAGATAGATAGAGAGTGTTGTAAAATTAATCAGTTTTGGCTATTTAAAATGCATTCATGAACATTTCAATTTTAACCTTTCTATCTCTTTAAATATATATATATATATATATATATATCCTCTATAACTTATATAGGTTCCTTATATTCCCCATATCAATATCCCATTCTTTCAGTTACCTAACTCCCACAGAGTATCCTCACGTGCATTTTTAACTGCCTTATCAGAGTTACTGTATATCATTTTTAATCCGTACAAAATTATATTAATTATATTACTTGGTCTATTAATTAATAACACCTGGTTATTAGTGGTTAGACATATTATATGCAGTAAAATGTATTTCATTAGATGGAACCAGTGTTTAAGGAACACCAGTGCTGAATCTATAAAAAATAATTATATGCATGGTTTTTAGACCTAGCAGTAATTCCTACAGCCTCTATATCAGCCTCCTCCACTCTAAAAATAAAGGAGGATTTCACATATAACTTACATTAAATATATTGTGCTAAAAACTTACATAATTCTGCATCAAGTCAGGGTGGTTTCTTTCAATGCCGTCATCCAGGATTGTAACTACAACATTCTTTCCAGTATATCCTCTCTTCCAAGCGCCTACGATATTCATGTCCGACTGACAGTGATGAGCATTATCATTGCAGTGCTGGAGATAAAAAGTGATATATGACTGCTTGCTCAATATGTGCATTGTAACAACTAAATGGCAAATATTTCACACTAAAACATAATTTATGTAAGAACTTACCTGATATCATATTGGCAAGAGTCCATGAGCTAGTGACATATGGGATATATATTCCTACCAGGAGGGGGCAAAGTTTCCCAAACCTCAAATGCCTATAAATACACCTCCCACAACTCAGTTTAACAAATAGCCAAGTAGTGAGGTCATAACAAAAAGGAGTAAAAAAGCATACAAAAGAGGAACTGGAAATATAATTGTGCTTTTATAAAAAAAAAAAAAAAAAAACATAACCACCATAAAAAGGGTGGGCCTCATGGACTCTTGCCAATATGAAAGAAATTAATTTATCAGGTAAGTTCTTACATAAATTATGTTTTCTTTCATGTAATTGGCAAGAGTCCATGAGCTAGTGACGTATGGGATAGAAATAACCAAGATGTGGAAGTCCACAGAAGAGTCACTAGAGAGAGAGGGATAAAACAACAACAGCTATTTCCACAGATAAATTAAATCCACACAATAATTAAGATTTTCTTTAAAAAACTTAAATCAAAAGCAGTAGAATCAAACTGAGACAGCTGCCTGAAGAACTTTTCTACCAAAGATTGCTTCAGAAGAAGCAAAATACATAGAGATGGTAAAAACAATAAAAGTATACAAAGAAGACCAAATTACTGATTTGCAAATTTGATCAACCGAAGCTTCATTCTGAAAAAGCCCAAGAAATGGCGACTGAACTTAGTAGAATGAGCTGTAAATATCTGAGGCGGAGCATGCCCTGCCTCCAAATAAGCCTTGAAAAACAAAAGCTTTAACGAGGATGCCAAAGAAATGGCAGAGCCTTTCTAAGCTTCTCTGGAACCAGAGTCTTCTGAAATCCTAGTAACCTTGATATAGACTTATAAAACTCTTATCACATCCAAAGGATTTAAAGATCTCTCAAAGAATTCTTTAGGATTACGGCAACAAAGAAGGAACAGCAATTTCTCTACTAATGTTCAAATTCACAACCTTAGAGAAAAAAAGTCCAAAAAATAACTTATCGAGATGAAAAAATCAGATAAGGAGACACACAAGAGAGAGATGATAAATCAGAAACTCTTGTAGCAGAAGAGATAGTCAAAAGAAACAATACTTTCCAAAAAAGCAGATACTCTTCAAAGAAAATATAGGCTCAAAAGAAAGAGCCTGCAAAATCTTTAAACCAAATAAGACTCCAAAAAGGAGAAATTAATAAATGAAAGGCTTGATACCAACTAAAGCCTGAACAACACAGTGACTATCAGGAAATTTAAACAATCTTTTCAGGAAATAAAACAGAAAGAATAGAGATTTGTTCCTTCAAAAAATTTGCAGACAAATTTATCCAAACCATCCTGAAAAAACTGTAAAATCCTAGGAATTTCAAAAGAATGCCAAGAGAATTTATGAGAAGAATACCATAAAATATAGGTTTTCCAAACCTGATAATACATGTTCCTTGAAAAAACTCATAAGCCTGCAACATAATGATAAAAACTGAGTCAGAGAAACCTCTATTACTAAACACTAATCAATTTCCATCCCATCAAATTAGTCATTTGAGATACCGATGGAAAAATAGCCCCTAAAACAAGAGGGCTGGCCAAAGAGAAAGCAGCTAAGGATGGCAACTGGACATCTGAACAAGATCCACATACCAAACCTGTGAGGCCATGCTGATGCTATCAGAAACACATGAGACTATTTCAATATGATCTTGGAAAACAGAGGCGGAAAGATGTGGTCAGGTTGCAAAACCAAGACACTGCTAATGCATTCACCATTTCTGCCTGAGGATCCCTGGACCTGAAAAGGTACCTGGGAAATTGAGAAAACACATCTGTATAGAGATACCACTCTCCCGGATGTAAAGACTGATGGCTGAGATAATCCACCTCCCAAATGCCTAAACCTGAGATAAAAATCGTAGAAATTAGACACGAGATGAATTCCATCTAAGAACGTATTCAAGATACTTCTTAATTATGTCGTGATATTGTCTATCTGAAAGCAAAATGAAAAGTTCTCTCTGAAAGAGCTCTGAAAATAGCATGGAGTTCTAAAATATCGATTGGAAACCTCACCTCTTGAAGTTTCCAAACCCCTTGTGCTGTTAGAGACCCTCAGACAGCTCTCCAACCTGTAAGACTTGCATCCATTTAGAATACAGTCCAGGAATGACGAACAAAAGGAGGCCCCCTGAATAAAATGATGATAGTCTAATCACCAAAACAGAGAGAGATGAGTTTTAGGATTTAAGAATATCAACTGTGATATCTGAAAACAATCCCTGTACCATTGATTCAGTATGCAAAGCAAAAGAGGTCTCAGATGAAAAATGAGCAAAGGGAACCATGCCCGATGCTGCAGTTATGAGACCTAAAACTTCCATGCACATAGCCACTGAAAGGAATGTTCTAGACTGTAAGTCAGACAGGCTAACGCCAATTACAATTGACTTTTGTTCAATAAAGACGAAGACATGAACACAGAATCCATCTAGAAACCCAAAAAGAGGTGACCCTTGTCTGAGGAATCACAAAACTCTTAGGTAAATTAAATCCTCTAACCATGTCTTGAAGAAACAAAACTAGTTGATTCATGAGAGATTCCAATAAAAGAAAAGATTAAGCTAATACCAAGATATCATCCAAATAAGGAAACATCACAATACCCTACTGTCTTATTGCAGAAAGAAGGGCACCCAGAACCTTTGAAAAGATTCATAAAGCTGTTGCCAGACCAAATGGGAAAGCAACAAATTAGTAAAGCTTATCTAAAAAAGAGAATCTCAGAATCCACAAGTGGTCTGAATGAAATAAAATATGAGGATACACATCCTGTAAAATGGAGTGGACATGACCTTGCTGAACAAAAAGACATAAAAGTCCTTATAATCGACAACTTGAAAGTTTAGACTCTAACAAAACAATATCAAATCTTCAGATCCAAGATTGGACTGAATAAACCTTTCTTCTTTGGGACAAAGAATAGAATTGAATAGAAATTAAATTCCTGTTCCTGCTAAAGAACTGGTATAATCACTCCTAAAAAATTCACAGTGTACTGAGAAAGAAAGATTCTTCCCATAGAAGGTGTCATTCTAAAAATCTATTCAAACCCTAAGAATAATATAGATTTTGGACTGCTGAGTTCATCCAAAAACAATCTAATCTGCCCCCCCCCCCCCCCCCACCAGAAGGACTGGTTTGAGAACCGCACCTTCATGCAGACTAATAACTAGTAATTATATAGCGTTTTTCTCCCAGAAGGATAAAAAAAAAAACGCTTTTTCAGTGCTTACACTCGTTAACCAAATTAGCAGCTGATAAAACAGTTATTATTACCCAAATAAATGGTACACAATAAATTGACCTCAAAAGGCCGAAGGGCTGTATTAACCCTGCCGGGATATGAATCTATGACCCTTGGATCTAGAACAAGCATTTGTAGTCAGGACATTCACCAACTGATCTACATCACCAGACTAAAAGTAGGGCAGAAAAACTCTAAACCTCCAAATAGTGGAGATAATAGAAATCAAACAAATAATTATCCTAACAAGCTAGAGATAATAAAAAATATTTGAAATCATAATAATAGATAAAGTAAACATAATAAAATGAATACATCAGAATTAAATAAACAGAGTTATATACTTGAGAATCTAAAACTGCTTATGCTAACTGTTTAACAAAAGGTTGAGGGAACAGTAATGTCAGCCACAGATAAAGCTGAGCTAAAAATATAAACAGAACGTGAATATGCTCTACTAAGGTTATATTAAAACTCTAAAGAATCCTAAAAATAAGTACCAATTTCCATAGAAATAGTAGTACAGTCCCAAAAGGGAATCAGGATAAACCATTCTTTAGAAATTACTACAGATAGTATCTTGAATAGGAAAAAACCTCAGGAGCAAAATTAAAATCTTAAAATCTAGATTTTAAAATAACAGTTAATAGGAGGACTAGGCTCCTAAAAGCTAAAAATAACAAATTTTCCTTAACAAAGAACAAAGAGTGTTCAAATGAGAAATAAGGAGAATTTTTAACAAAACTGTCTCTGATACAAGATCCTTTGAACCAAAGAAAACCTTCATCAGTAGAATAAACTTAAGTATGCTGTCGGTCAGAACAAAATTAATTAAATTTTAACAATTTTGAAATGACCTTGCAAGTTTATTTAAAGGCATAATAGCAGTCATACCTTTTATAATAAAAGTAATAACGTGATGTTTGCAGAATAAATCAAGTACATGAACTGAGTAAGTAAAAACAGTAAATGTCATTGTACATGTAGAAACATTATTAGCATAAAATATAATAAATAAATGCCACATAATTGAGCTGAAGAAATACAGCTTAATAAGGAAAAGAACACACGTAGCTTTGTAGAATAGTGTTTTGTGTTTCAGGGCATCATAGTTTCTACAGTAACATCAGAGTCAGGATTAGAATGAGACATCTCACAAAATGTAACAGAAAAAGAAAAATAACATTAGGCAAAATGTCCACAATGTAACAGTTTCAGTAGATAGAAAAACAAAGATAGGATTTTTTTTTTTTTTTTAAAGAAAAAATAAAATAAAAAAGCAGGCATAATAGCTTTCAAATTAATGAAAACAGCAAACAATAGAGGGGTAAAATAACTAAATTTGGCGCCAAGAATGACGCATTACGCAAAAGAAAGTTAAAAAAAATTTGCGCAAAACCAACTCCAGAAAATGACACAACTCGCGTCATAACAAACGCAATTTTGTGCCAAAACAACTAGTGCCAACAAAGACGCAGGAAATGACGAAATTTGTGCCATCAAAGGTGCGACTTTGCACTAAAAAAAAATTGCGCCAAGAATGACGCAATAAAATATGGCATTTTGCGTCCTCGCGAGCATAGATTTGCCCGTGAAAAAAAATGAAAAAAAAGTCAAATTAGAAAAAGACTGAACCTCAGGTAAGAAAAAGTTTAAATAAACTTCCCAACATGATTCCTATACTGAAACTGTTTAGACTGCAAAGGGAAATATACATAGACCTGACTCATGGCAAATATAAGTAAAATACATATATTTAAAACTTTATATTAATATATAAAGCGCCAAACCTTAGCTGAGAGTATCTTAAACAATGATACATACTT
>NC_069500.1:587240484-587265484 GCF_027579735.1 Bombina bombina
AGCTATTTCCGGGCAATATAGTTCAGAGGAAGGGTCAGGTAGAACAATTTGCATTAACAAAACCAGTTAAGGATATATTAATCATAGCAACTGTTCCCTTAAATAAATAGCCCTGTTCAAAAACATAAATCCATGTAAATATGTGGTAAATTCAGGGCCCTGCTTTCCATAAATCACATGAAGTAGCATAAATAACTCACTTATGTTATGTATGGGACACTTTCCCAGGAACATTATGGCCTAGATTTGGAGTTCGGCGGTAGAAGGGCTGTTAACGCTCCGCGGGCTTTTTTCTGGCCGCACCATAAATTTAACTCTGGTATCGAGAGTTCAAACAAATGCTGCGTTAGGCTCCAAAAAAGGAGCGTAGAGCATTTTTACCGCAAATGCAACTCTCGATACCAGAGTTGCTTACGGACGCGGCCAGCCTCAAAAACGTGCTCGTGCACGATTCTCCCATAGGAAACAATGGGACTGTTTGAGCTGAAAAAAAACCTAACACCTGCAAAAAAGCAGCGTTCAGCTCCTAACGCAGCCCCATTGTTTCCTATGGGGAAACACTTCCTACGTCTGCACCTAACACTCTAACATGTACCCCGAGTCTAAACACCCCTACCCTTACACTTATTAACCCCTAATCTGCCGCTCCCGCTATCGCTGACCCCTGCATATTTTTTTTAACCCCTAATCTGCCGCTCCGTAAACCTCCGCAACCTACGTTATCCCTATGTACCCCTAATCTGCTGCCCTAACATCGCCGACCCCTATATTATATTTATTAACCCCTAATCTGCCCCCCTCAACGTCGCCGACACCTGCCTACACTTATTAACCCCTAATCTGCCGAGCGGACCTGAGCGCTACTATAATAAAGTTATTAACCCCTAATCCGCCTCACTAACCCTATCATAAATAGTATTAACCCCTAATCTGCCCTCCCTAACATCGCCGACACCTACCTTCAATTATTAACCCCTAATCTGCCGAGCGGACCTCACCGCTATTCTAATAAATGTATTAACCCCTAAAGCTAAGTCTAACCCTAACACTAACACCCCCCTAACTTAAATATAATTTACATCTAACAAAATAAATTAACTCTTATTAAATAAATGATTCCTATTTAAAGCTAAATACTTACCTGTAAAATAAATCCTAATATAGCTACAATATAAATTATAATTATATTATAGCTATTTTAGGATTAATATTTATTTTACAGGCAACTTTGTAATTATTTTAACCAGGTACAATAGCTATTAAATAGTTAAGAACTATTTAATAGTTACCTAGTTAAAATAATAACAAATTTACCTGTAAAATAAATCCTAACCTAAGATATAATTAAACCTAACACTACCCTATCAATACATTAATTAAATAAACTACCTACAATTACCTACAATTAACCTAACACTACACTATCAATAAATTAATTAAACACAATTCCTACAAATAAATACAATTAAATAAACTAGCTAAAGTACAAAAAATAAAAAAGAACTAAGTTACAAAAAATAAAAAAATATTTACAAACATAAGAAAAATATTACAACAATTTTAAACTAATTACACCTACTCTAAGCCCCCTAATAAAATAACAAAGCCCCCCAAAATAAAAAATTCCCTACCCTATTCTAAATTAAAAAAGTTACAAGCTCTTTTACCTTACCAGCCCTGAACAGGGCCCTTTGCGGGGCATGCCCCAAGAATTTCAGCTCTTTTGCCTGTAAAAAAAAACATACCATACCCCCCCCCCAACATTACAACCCACCACCCACATACCCCTAATCTAACCCAAACCCCCCTTAAAGAAACCTAACACTAAGCCCCTGAAGATCTTCCTACCTTGTCTTCACCATCCAGGTATCACCGATCCGTCCTGACTCCAACATCTTCATCCAACCCAAGCGGGGGTTGGCGATCCATCATCCGGTGGCTGAAGAGGTCCAGAAGAGGCTCCAAAGTCTTCCTCCTATCCGGCAAGAAGAGGACATCCGGACCGGCAAACATCTTCTCCAAGCGGCATCTTCGATCTTCTTCCATCCGGTGCGGAGCGGGTCCATCTTGAAGCAGGCGACGCGGATCCATCCTCTTCTTCCGTTGTCTCCCGACGAATGACGGTTCCTTTAAGGGACGTCATCCAAGATGGCGTCCCTCGAATTCCGATTGGCTGATAGGATTCTATCAGCCAATCGGAATTAAGGTAGGAATTTTCTGATTGGCTGATGGAATCAGCCAATCAGAATCAAGTTCAATCCGATTGGCTGATCCAATCAGCCAATCAGATTGAGCTTGCATTCTATTGGCTGTTCCGATCAGCCAATAGAATGCGAGCTCAATCTGATTGGCTGATTGGATCAGCCAATCGGATTGAACTTGATTCTGATTGGCTGATTCCATCAGCCAATCAGAAAATTCCTACCTTAATTCCGATTGGCTGATAGAATCCTATCAGCCAATTGGAATTCGAGGGACGCCATCTTGGATGACGTCCCTTAAAGGAACCGTCATTCGTCGGGAGACAACGGAAGAAGAGGATGGATCCGCGTCGCCTGCTTCAAGATGGACCCGCTCCGCACCGGATGGAAGAAGATCGAAGATGCCGCTTGGAGAAGATGTTTGCCGGTCCGGATGTCCTCTTCTTGCCGGATAGGAGGAAGACTTTGGAACCTCTTCTGGACCTCTTCAGCCACCGGATGATGGATCGCCAACCCCCGCTTGGGTTGGATGAAGATGTTGGAGCCAGGACGGATCGGTGATACCTGGATGGTGAAGACAAGGTAGGAAGATCTTCAGGGGCTTAGTGTTAGGTTTCTTTAAGGGGGGTTTGGGTTAGATTAGGGGTATGTGGGTGGTGGGTTGTAATGTTGGGGGGGGGCATGGTATGTTTTTTTTTACAGGCAAAAGAGCTGAAATTCTTGGGGCATGCCCCGCAAAGGGCCCTGTTCAGGGCTGGTAAGGTAAAAGAGCTTGTAACTTTTTTAATTTAGAATAGGGTAGGGAATTTTTTATTTTGGGGGGCTTTGTTATTTTATTAGGGGGCTTAGAGTAGGTGTAATTAGTTTAAAATTGTTGTAATATTTTTCTTATGTTTGTAAATATTTTTTTATTTTTTGTAACTTAGTTATTTTTTATTTTTTGTACTCTAGCTAGTTTATTTAATTGTATTTATTTGTAGGAATTGTGTTTAATTAATTTATTGATAGTGTAGTGTTAGGTTAATTGTAGGTAATTGTAGGTAGTTTATTTAATTAATGTATTGATAGGGTAGTGTTAGGTTTAATTATATCTTAGGTTAGGATTTATTTTACAGGTAATTTTGTAATTATTTTAACTAGGTAACTATTAAATAGTTATTAACTATTTAATAGCTATTGTACCTTGTTAAAATAAATACAAAGTTACCTGTAAAATAAATATTAATCCTAAAATAGCTATAATATAATTATAATTTATATTGTAGCTATATTAGGATTTATTTTACAGGTAAGTATTTAGCTTTAAATAGGAATCATTTATTTAATAAGAGTTAATTTATTTCGTTAGATGTAAATTATATTTAAGTTAGGGGGGTGTTAGTGTTAGGGTTAGACTTAGCTTTAGGGGTTAATCCATTTATTATAGTAGCGGTGAGGTCCGGTCGTCAGATTAGGGGTTAATAATTGAAGTTAGGTGTCGGCGATGTTAGGGAGGGCAGATTAGGGGTTAATACTATTTATGATAGGGTTAGTGAGGCGGGTTAGGGGTTAATAACTTTATTATAGTAGCGGTGCGGTCCGCTCGGCAGATTAGGGGTTAATAAGTGTAGGCAGGTGTCGGCGACGTTGAGGGGGGCAGATTAGGGGTTAATAAATATAATATAGGGGTCGGCGGTGTTAGGGGCAGCAGATTAGGGGTACATAGGGATAACGTAGGTGGCGGTGCTTTGCGGTCAGAAGATTAGGGGTTAATTATTTTAAGTAGCTGGCGGCGACGTTGTGGGGGGCAGGTTAGGGGTTAATAAATGTAATACAGGGGTCGGCGGGGTTAGGGGCAGCAGATTAGGGGTACATAAGTATAACGTAGGTGGCGGTCGGCAGATTAGGGGTTAAAATATTTTAATCGAGTGGCGGCGATGTGGGGGGAGCTCGGTTTAGGGGTACATAGGTAGTTTATGGGTTTTAGTGTACTTTAGGGTACAGTAGTTAAGAGCTTTATGAACCGGCGTTAGCCCAGAAAGCTCTTAACTCCTGCTATTTTCAGGCGGCTGGAGTCTTGTCGTTAGAGCTCTAACGCTCACTTCAGAAACGACTCTAAATACCGGCGTTAGGAAGATCCCATTGAAAAGATAGGATACGCAAATGGCGTAGGGGGATCTGCGGTATGGAAAAGTCGCGGCTGAAAAAGTGAGCGTTAGACCCTTTAATCACTGACTCCAAATACCAGCGGGCGGCCAAAACCAGCGTTAGGAGCCTCTAACGCTGGTTTTGACGGCTACCGCCGAACTCCAAATCTAGGCCTATGTTTGCTGGAAACAGAAAGGCTAATTGCAACCTAAGGCCTAGATTTGGAGTTCGGCGGTAGCCGTCAAAACCAGCGTTAGGAGCCTCTAACGCTGGTTTTGACGGCTACCGCCGAACTCCAAATCTAGGCCTATGTTTGCTGGAAACAGAAAGGCTAATTGCAACCTAAGGCCTAGATTTGGAGTTCGGCGGTAGCCGTCAAAACCAGCGTTAGAGGCAACTAACGCTGGTTTTGGCCGCCCGCTGGTATTTGGAGTCAGTGATTAAAGGGTCTAACGCTCACTTTTCAGCCGCGACTTTTCCATACCGCAGATCCCCCTACGCCATTTGCGTATCCTATCTTTTCAATGGGATCTTCCTAACGCCGGTATTTAGAGTCGTTTCTGAAGTGAGCGTTAGAGCTCTAACGACAAAACTCCAGCCGCCTGAAAATAGCAGGAGTTAAGAGCTTTCTGGGCTAACGCCGGTTCATAAAGCTCTTAACTACTGTACCCTAAAGGACACTAACACCCATAAACTACCTATGTACCCCTAAACCGAGCTCCCCCCACATCGCCGCCACTCGATTAAAATATTTTAACCCCTAATCTGCCGACCGCCACCTACATTATACTTATGTACCCCTAATCTGCTGCCCCTAACCCCGCCGACCCCTGTATTACATTTATTAACACCTAACCTGCCCCCCACAACGTCGCCGCCAGCTACTTAAAATAATTAACCCCTAATCTTCCGACCGCAAAGCGCCGCCACCTACGTTATCCCTATGTACCCCTAATCTGCTGCCCCTAACACCGCCGAACCCTATATTATATTTATTAACCCCTAATCTGCCCCCCTCAACGTCGCCGACACCTGCCTACACTTATTAACCCCTAATCTGCCGAGCGGACCGCACCGCTACTATAATAAAATTATTAACCCCTAATCCGCCTCACTAACCCTATCATAAATAGTATTAACCACTAATCTGCCCTCCCTAACATCGCCGACACCTAACTTCAATTATTAACCCCTAATCTGCCGAGCGGACCTCACCGCTATTCTAATAAATGTATTAACCCCTAAAGCTAAGTCTAACCCTAACACTAACACCCCCCTAACTTAAATATAATTTACATCTAACGAAATAAATTAACTCTTATTAAATAACTTATTCCTATTTAAAGCTAAATACTTACCTGTAAAATAAATCCTAATATAGCTACAATATAAATTATAATTATATTATAGCTATTTTAGGATTAATATTTATTTTACAGGCAACTTTGTAATTATTTTAACCAGGTACAATAGCTATTAAATAGTTAAGAACTATTTAATAGTTACCTAGTTAAAATAATAACAAATTTACCTGTAAAATACATCCTAACCTAAGATATAATTAAACCTAACACTACCCTATCAATACATTAATTAAATAAACTACCTACAATTACCTACAATTAACCTAACACTACACTATCAATAAATTAATTAAACACAATTCCTACAAATAAATACAATTAAATAAACTAGCTAGAGTACAAAAAATAAAAAATAACTAAGTTACAAAAAATAAAAAAATATTTACAAACATAAGAAAAATATTACAACAATTTTAAACTAATTACACCTACTCTAAGCCCCCTAATAAAATAACAAATCCCCCCAAAATAAAAAATTCCCTACCCTATTCTAAATTTAAAAAGTTACAAGCTCTTTTACCTTACCAGCCCTGAACAGGGCCCTTTGCGGGGCATGCCCCAAGAATTTCAGCTCTTTTGCCTGTAAAAAAAAACATACCATACCCCCCCCCCAACATTACAACCCACCACCCACATACCCCTAATCTAACCCAAACCCCCCTTAAAGAAACCTAACACTAAGCCCCTGAAGATCTTCCTACCTTGTCTTCACCATCCAGGTATCACCGATCCGTCCTGGCTCCAACATCTTCATCCAACCCAAGCGGGGGTTGGCGATCCATCATCCGGTGGCTGAAGAGGTCCAGAAGAGGCTCCAAAGTCTTCCTCCTATCCGGCAAGAAGAGGACATCCGGACCGGCAAACATCTTCTCCAAGCGGCATCTTCGATCTTCTTCCATCCGGTGCGGAGCGGGTCCATCTTGAAGCAGGCGACGCGGATCCATCCTCTTCTTCCGTTGTCTCCCGACGAATGACGGTTCCTTTAAGGGACGTCATCCAAGATGGCGTCCCTCGAATTCCGATTGGCTGATAGGATTCTATCAGCCAATCGGAATTAAGGTAGAAATTTTCTGATTGGCTGATGGAATCAGCCAATCAGAATCAAGTTCAATCCGATTGGCTGATCCAATCAGCCAATCAGATTGAGCTCGCATTCTATTGGCTGATCGGAACAGCCAATAGAATGCGAGCTCAATCTGATTGGCTGATTGGATCAGCCAATCGGATTGAACTTGATTCTGATTGGCTGATTCCATCAGCCAATCAGAAAATTCCTACCTTAATTCCGATTGGCTGATAGAATCCTATCAGCCAATCGGAATTCGAGGGACGCCATCTTGGATGACGTCCCTTAAAGGAACCGTCATTCGTCGGGAGACAACGGAAGAAGAGGATGGATCCGCGTCGCCTGCTTCAAGATGGACCCGCTCCACACCGGATGGAAGAAGATCGAAGATGCCGCTTGGAGAAGATGTTTGCCGGTCTGGATGTCCTCTTCTTGCCGGATAGGAGGAAGACTTTGGAGCCTCTTCTGGACCTCTTCAGCCACCGGATGATGGATCGCCAACCCCCGCTTGGGTTGGATGAAGATGTTGGAGCCAGGACGGATCGGTGATACCTGGATGGTGAAGACAAGGTAGGAAGATCTTCAGGGGCTTAGTGTTAGGTTTCTTTAAGGGGGGTTTGGGTTAGATTAGGGGTATGTGGGTGGTGGGTTGCAATGTTGGGGGGGGGTATGGTATGTTTTTTTTTTACAGGCAAAAGAGCTGAAATTCTTGGGGCATGCCCCGCAAAGGGCCCTGTTCAGGGCTGGTAAGGTAAAAGAGCTTGTAACTTTTTTAATTTAGAATAGGGTAGGGAATTTTTTATTTTGGGGGGATTTGTTATTTTATTAGGGGGCTTAGAGTAGGTGTAATTAGTTTAAAATTGTTGTAATATTTTTCTTATGTTTGTAAATATTTTTTTATTTTTTGTAACTTAGTTATTTTTTATTTTTTGTACTCTAGCTAGTTTATTTAATTGTATTTATTTGTAGGAATTGTGTTTAATTAATTTATTGATAGTGTAGTGTTAGGTTAATTGTAGGTAATAGTAGGTAGTTTATTTAATTAATGTATTGATAGGGTAGTGTTAGGTTTAATTATATCTTAGGTTAGGATGTATTTTACAGGTAAATTTGTTATTATTTTAACTAGGTAACTATTAAATAGTTCTTAACTATTTAATAGCTATTGTACCTGGTTAAAATAATTACAAAGTTGCCTGTAAAATAAATATTAATCCTAAAATAGCTATAATATAATTATAATTTATATTGTAGCTATATTAGGATTTATTTTACAGGTAAGTATTTAGCTTTAAATAGGAATAAGTTATTTAATAAGAGTTAATTTATTTCGTTAGATGTAAATTATATTTAAGTTAGGGGGGTGTTAGTGTTAGACTTAGCTTTAAGGGTTAATACATTTATTAGAATAGCGGTGAGGTCCGCTCGGCAGATTAGGGGTTAATAATTGAAGTTAGGTGTCGGCGATGTTAGGGAGGGCAGATTAGGGGTTAATACTATTTATGATAGGGTTAGTGAGGCGGATTAGGGGTTAATAACTTTATTATAGTAGCGCTCAGGTCCGCTCGGCAGATTAGGGGTTAATAAGTGTAGGCAGGTGTCGGCGACGTTGAGGGGGGCAGATTAGGGGTTAATAAATATAATATAGGGGTCGGCGGTGTTAGGGGCAGCAGATTAGGGGTACATAGGGATAACGTAGGTTGCGGCGGTTTACGGAGCGGCAGATTAGGGGTTAAACAAAATATGCAGGGGTCAGCGATAGCGGGGGCGGCAGAATAGGGGTTAATAAGTGTAAGGTTAGGGGTGTTTAGACTCGGGGTACATGTTAGAGTGTTAGGTGCAGACGTAGGAAGTGTTTCCCCATAGGAAACAATGGGGCTGCGTTAGGAGCTGAACGCTGCTTTTTTGCAGGTGTTAGGTTTTTTTTCAGCTCAAACTGCCCCATTGTTTCCTATGGGAGAATCGTGCACGAACACGTTTTTGAGGCTGGCCGCGTCCGTAAGCAACTCTGGTATCGAGAGTTGCATTTGCGGTAAAAATGCTCTACGCTCCTTTTTTGGAGCCTAACGCAGCATTTGTTTGAACTCTCGATACCAGAGTTAATTTTATGGTGCGGCCAGAAAAAAACCTGCGGAGCGTTAACAGCCCTTCTACCGCCAAACTCCAAATCTAGGCCTAAGGCAGCCATGTTGTCTAACACACTGATTTGTCTACAACACACAAATACACACCTAATCAGTATGCAAAGGGCCCCATCTGTGTGCTGAAGAACTCCATTATAAGCAATAGGCAAACAGAGCCAAGACCTAGAGTCAAGTCTGTAAAAAGTATTTAATTGTTTTATGTCACCAAATCATCATAATGCCCCATATCATTAGTTACATATGTTTCTCGGTCTCTCCTGACCGTTTCCTCAGGTGCAATATACTTATTGCACCTGAGGAAATGGTCAGGAGAGACCGAGAAACGTTGTGCTGCTATACTCCAAATAAAGTCTGTTTGCTTTTACAAGACTTTTGCCACGAATCATCTTTTATCCATTCATTTATTCAACATTTTAATTCAACATTTCGATCCACTTGATACATTGTATCCATTAGTGTATCTATCATAACAGTGGACAAGTATTAGACGAACAGGCTCTGTGAAAAGCCTGTGGCTGGATACTGCATGCTGTTTGCTATCGCCGCTCCCACACTCCCGAGCAACTTCGATATCCACCAGTGTGAGTTAGCTGGACGACTCCTAACAGTCCAGAAGGCATTTGTGACACTTCTCAAGTGTCATACAGCTTGTAAGTACGGTCTTACTTGTATATTTGGCGTGTTATAATCATCTGATTGTGCACTATGGTGGCGCCTTCTTTTTTTATCTTTTACTTCTGCAGAATTTAATATCTTGGGACACCGACAAGAATTTCGAAGAAGCAGCCTGCCATCCGTTCCAGATATCAGAATCTGGATTATGGACTAGATGAACTGTCCAATATCATATTTCCATCATCTACAATATTGGTTTCATTGGGACTTTTTCAACACTGTATATATTTTGCAGTTTTTACTTTTGTATTTATATATATAGGGGTACCTTATTTCATTGCACTATATGTTGGTTTTTTCACTTCTATTTCTATACAGGTATTTGGCGCACTGTTTTTTTTATCACATTTACTAACCATTAGTTACATATAACTGTAGCATAAAATGGACATTTTTCACATGATTTTGAAATACATAAAATATTGCAAAATATACAAAGATATGCATGTTTTTCACACAAATATATAAGCTTTTCAATGGTTTTACATGTAGAACTAAGCATCCTATTGGTTTACACAACACAACCATATTTGTAAATTACCAGGTCAAATTATTTGTTGCATTTCTTTTTGAATAACCATTACAAGGATAAGTATTATTGCAAAAATGCTTGCACTTATGTAGCTGATATTTTTGAATCTATATGTAAGGCTATACAACTGATTTCCGTGAACTAGCAGAGTAAACTGCAGGCTTTATTGTAATATCCCTGAAATTAAACCCAATATTTTTTTTCATGATTCAAAAAGAGCATGCAATTTTAAACAACTTTCTAATTTACTTCTATTATAAATTTGTAATTGTTCTCTTGGTATCTTATGTTGAAAAGCAAGGACGTGTGCTTAAGAGCCAGCCAACTTCTAAATCAATATATGGCAGCAGTTTTGCAAGAACGTTATCTATATGCAAGCTCACTAGATGTCAGCATTATTTCCTGCATTATAATGCTCCAGATGCCTGGCTAGGTATCTATTCATAACAGAATATCATGGGAACTAAGAAAATTTGATAATAGAAGTAATTTGGGAACTTTAAAAATGGTACGCTCTGTCCGAATCACAAAACAACATTTCTGGCTTTCATATCCCGTTAATGAATAAACCAATGTACCGCTGAAATTATAAAAAAGATATATTATGGAATACAACTTTCTTTAACACTGACACTTCAATAAGAAATTATTGTTCCTTTAATATAACACTAACAACCCAGTCAAGCATCCTAGACATAATTTTGCTTAATGTTCAATAAATTATACCTTCTAATGTTTAAAGGGACAGTTTACTCAAAATGTTTCTCCCCTTTAATTTGTTCCCAATGATCCACTTAACCTGTTGGAGTGTATTAAATTGTTTACAAGTAGCTCCTTTACCCTTATATTGGCATTTGAAATAGTTGATTTAGCCTTTGGTATCCCCACCTATTCTGAAAGTTTGTGGCCGCAGGTCCAAGCTATAGATAAGCTTTGTAAACAGCAGAAGAAATTACACTCCCAGTGGGATATAGCAGGGATAAGGTAATAAAATGTTGATTTTCCATTGTTCTCTCCAAGTATTGGTGATTGTTTTAAGGACAGATATAAGATAAAGAAGCAGGTATATGTACACAATGTGATACAGTAATGAGATCTGATTATACCTACAAGCTCAACCCATTTTATTAGGTTGTGGCTTTAAAACATAAAATAAGGGCTTTAATATACACAAATTAACCTTAAAAAGCTAATTTTCATACATTTTTTACTCTGCAGTTGGTAAAAAAAGCAATTGTAAACACATTAAGGGAAAAACTATTTTACAGTATACTGTCCCTTTAAGTATAGTGTAGTATAGTTTTAATTTACAAATAAATAAAAAAAAATTCAAGAAACTAAAATTTAATTTACAGGCAAACATGACCAAAGGACTTCATAGTCCTGAAAGCTTTTAACCTTAAAACTACTTAGCCATTAAAATAGTTCACCCTAATTTATATCGTCCCCTATTTCTACAAAAAAACATTATGCTAATTTACTCATTTTTTTGTTTTCTTCTCGACTGTATTTTTCATTAATTTAATCTAAATATTTGATAATATGTTAAGAGTAATTGTAGGATAAACAACAGCCACTTCATTTAACGTGATATTCAGAAATATTGAAAGGTAATTTACATAAGCTTATCAAAGAGTAAAATGGGTTCACCTTGAAAATCAACTAAATGAGCAAAGGGTCCAAAAACTGTTAAAAAGATCATAATATTTATTTGGTATTTACTGACAAACGTTGTCTAAGTGCAAGACAATTATTTGACCATCTATAGTGAATACTATAAAACGACCCTCAGTAATGAAAAGGTTTCTAATTAGTACATGAAAATAAAATTATAATTTATAGTCCAAAGTATTGGAGCAATCAAGAGTATGTTAACCTGGATTAAAAAAAAAAAGGTGAAACAAATCTCAATAATGTTTACATGTGTGTTATTTAAGACCTGTATGTGGTTTGGTCATGTGCACCAAGTTATTTACTCACCCTATTACTTATACATATATTTCTATAAAATAGTTTATTAGCTATAAATTGGTGTTTTCAAGTGACATAGTCAATTATATGTTGAGAAAATTAAAGAGGAGTACTCTAGAACACATATCTTTGAATCTATCTGTTCCATTTTACAATAACCTATGGCTGCAGTGATAATATAATTCAGTTTTAACCACTGAACTGATCAAGTAAGTAAAGGTTCAAGTATTATTAATGAACTTTCTCAATTTGTTAGTAGATGGAAATATAAAAAAAAAAATAAAGAGTTAAAGTCCTACTTGCCTCAGATATGCTGTTGCTTTTCTTAAATAATTATTTGAGTGACATAATTGTATGTATACGAACTTTTGAGTCATTATATCTTCAAAAACAAAATTGTATAAATTCAGTAGTAGCCCATTAACTACTATTACTTATCACTTACAACACTCTTCATCAATATTATATTATTATATTCCAACATAAATCAATTGTTATAAAGAAATAAAATACTGATTAAAATATTAAGAAGTAATAGAATTAAATGAAAGTCTCTTGAACTTTTATGCTCTAACTAAACCATGAAAGTTTACCTTTGACATGTTTAATTAAAAATAGTGCTAATGGGTGTGAAATTCAAATATATTCATGGTTTATATATAATATGCAATTTTAGAGACAATTTAAAACACACATATGCCTCTTGTCGTTGGCTCACCAAATGGGTTCAGATAGCTCCCAGTAGTGCATAGCTGCTCTGGGGCAGACTTTACATGCAAGCAAAAGTGCAACAATAAAATGTTCAAATACATTAAATAATTTACTTTTTGCAATTGTATGTACCTTTAAGGAACACCAGTCAACACCGAAATACACATTCAATATTTATTTAGCCAACTTTTGCTTTAAACTACCCTTAAAATTGCCATTGAAAGGTGTGCTTGTTCCACTTCTTCACAATGAAGCTGGGGTGCCTCCATAATACTTAAAGGGATAATAAAGTCAATATTAAAATACATGATTCATGTAGAGCATGCACATTTTTAGGCATGTATCCGATGGACATCTATGATAAAATTTGGTTCATTCTCTTGACATCCTTTGTTGAAAAACACCTAGGTCGCAACCACCAACGCAACATCTCCAAAATTTGCCCTTTTCTGAGTGCTGAAACTACTAAACAGCTAATCCATTCCCTAGTAATTTCCCGGCTTGACTACTGTAACAACCTACTAACTGGCCTTCCTCTCTCCCACCTCTCCCCCCTTCAATCCATCCTAAATGTCTCTGCTAGGCTAATCCACCTCTCCCGACGCTCTGTATCCACTGCACCCCTCTGCGAGTCCCTTCACTGGCTCCCCATTCACAGCAGAATTAAATTCAAAATTCTCACTCTGATCTGCAAAGCCCTTACCAATGCAGCCCCCCCATACCTGTCCTCACTCATCAACAAATATACTCCAGCCCATCCCCTAAGATCCAACAACGATCTACTACTTGCCTCTTCTACCATCATCTCCTCTCATGCTAGACTACAGGACTTCTTACGTGTGGCACCAACCATCTGGAACGCACTTCCTCAAGCTGTCAGACTTTCCCCCAACCTCTCCTCCTTTAAACGCTCCCTAAAGACCTTCTTGTTCAGGGAAGCCTATAACCAAATCAGTAGCTAATGAATTCCACTTGCCTAATAGTTGCCCTCATCTAACTCCTCACTAGCATCATTCCCACCTTTGTAGTCCCCACCTCCTGTTTCTCACCCTCCTACCTATTTAGATTGTAAGTTCCCACGGGAACAGGGCTCCCAATACCCCCTGTATTTGTTAAATTTCTCTGGTGTCTCATATTGTACTGTCCTTTTATCTTTGTTACCCATGGACAGCGCTGCAGAATCTGTTGGCGCTTTATAAATAAAGAATAATAATAATAATAGGTAGGATCAGGAGCAGCAATGCACTATTGGGAACAAGCTGTTGATTGGTGGCTAAATATATGCCTCTTTTCATTGGCTTACCAGCTGTGTATTGCAACTCCTTCAACAAAGAATATGAAGAGAATTAAGCAAATTTGATAATAAAAGTAAATTGGAAAGTTGTTTAAAACAGTTTGCTCTATCGTAATTATGAAAGAAACATTGTGGGTTTCATGTCCCTTCAATTGAGGCAAACTTTACTAGAGCCTGCAACATTCTGCACAATGTTTTGTTAGCTCAGAGCAAAAGTCTAACTGACCAAAACAAAGAAGCCCCGAATTTTCAAAAGGTATATTTTTGGTCTTGAGCTGCAAATCCTTATACATTTTGCTACTAAAACGACATTTTAAATGCGTTTTTTTTTTTTATAATGCAGTGCATAACTGCTGATGCAGGTTTGCTCCTTGGAGCCTGTAAACTGCAAGTTAGGAACCTGCAGCGGAAAGACCACAGGCTCCTAATCTCTCCACCACATCAGAGGTGGCTGAGTTAAATCTTCCCGGACTGATTAATTGCAGATGATTGACAAGCCCTGCTCTCAAGCAATTGGTTGTACGATAATGGGGTGCACAAGCACAGGGGATGCTGCTCACAGAACCTTATCCCTCCGCAGCTTTAATGGAACTGCTTAAGTTAAATGTCTCTTTAACAAATATACATTTCTAAAATATATGCTGTGATCTACACAAAGCTTAGTTCTGCATTTAACTGTGTAAGCAACCTGCCTCATCAGTAGCAAAATAGACAATTATTTACTTGTTACTGTATAAGTCCCCTAGCACTCCCAGCAAGATGCCGTTACATATGATATTCAATTCATTTTCAGGTCATCAGTTTATTTCCTAATGTGTTAGATTTCAGTGAAATTCTTGATCACTGTCTTGTGACTATTATTTGCCTGAGATCAGAACGGTTGTTTAAAAAGAATACCTTTACCACTCTGCTTAATCTCTACTTCCATTTGTCTAAAAATATCACATAGATTAAGGGCAAAGCTTTGGAAAGCACAGTGATTTCTTTTACAACTGTCTTGTGATGCATCAATCAGCTCTTCATTGCTTGACTGTAAAGAAATTTAAAAACACAACATTACAACACAGGATATTTCAGGTCACTACACAAATAAAGGTATAAGAAAGAAATGCCCTGAGTGTGGAACTAATTTGGATCAGCTTCTCTTACATAAAATGTCATAAACACTAAGCAGATAAAGTAAGCATTATATTAACAAAACTCTCAGACACTTTCCCTTTGTTTAACTCTGATAATTGGGGTTTTCTTTGCCACAGAGAGAATGTAATACATTCTGCAGAATCTAGAACCATACCTCTGCAACATGGTACACAATTGCTTGATCAGCGTTGTCACATACTTCATCAGATGTATACGTTTTGGGGCAGGGAATGATATGATGTGAATGTTTTCTGAAATTGCTATTAAAAATAAAAAGCAAACTTTTCTCAGCTGTCTAAGCCATACAAATCAGTCCCTAATCATGCTACAAGAGTTCTTCATCTGCTTTCTGGTAAACCGTTTTTTTTTTTTTCTAAAAGAACTGATTTCTTCTGAAAAGACATCCACTTCATTACTGATTGAATTTTTTTTATTCAGCTTATTAAAGTTCATATGAAAATATGAATTAGTGTAGTGGCTTTTGTCTCTGTCCTTCAGAAACTTCCAAACTCACGCAATGTTCTGTTGCCAGTTAACTGATTTTCTATTCATTTGTAAAGCTAAATAAAGTTACACCACAATGACCTACAGAAAGAAATGAACAATATTATATTGTCTTATTATAATCAAAGTAAGATATAATGTGCTATGCTGGGGAAGTGTAATCCTTTTGATTTCATGGAAATCTATAAACTGTCCTCATACCATTAGTTATGCTTACATATGTAATGCTGATATTGTGCTAAAATATACAGTAAACTGCGGGGGTGGGGTGAGCATGTCTATGCAGCAACCATGAAATTTCAGGAGCTCCAAGCATGATAATGTTAATCCGCCGAGCATTCGAATCCTACATCATCCTATTATGACTTTGTCTACACTTATGAGCTGATTGATACCAAGTGGTCGATTTATTAAATGTCAGACGGGCATGATCCGCTGTATTATATAGGTCCCAGAGTGGCCTTCTGTGTATTTAGAGGAATTTTATAACAGAAAAAATGAAGTTTCACTTATATCTGTTCCTCTTATTACTGGCACATTTGTTTCCTATTACTACTAACTTTGTTTCGTTTTGTGTAGTTTACTTGTTGGACGTCTTTATCTAATTACTATATATAATGCTGGTGATCCGCCTGTTCAATTATACATGTCAATATTAGATAAACAATTTAGATGAAGATTATTACTTTGCAGCCTTTGTTATTAGGCCTATTATCTTAGACAATACATTGTTCTGTAAATTCTACACATTCAGCTATGTAATACTCTGCAAATCTAAAAATATCATTTAGATCTGCGTGTTTTGTGAACTGATATATAGGACTATGTAGTACTTACTAAAAACCTCAATAAAAGATTTAAAAAAAAAAAAAACCTTTCTATCATATATATATATATATATATATAATGTACTATACAGTAAACTGTAGAATCCCAAAAAGCACACAATATAAAGGTATATGTGCTTTTTTTTTATTATAACTAACTGATATAATAGAGGGATGTCTACAGGTCCATAGAGTATAAGATAAATGTCCCCTCTCTATTGTGATACATCACGCTGTCTAGCAGCATCTAAGAATTGCTGCATTTTGCTGCTGGCTCTTGTTTTATCATTAGACTCACTGGTCTTTTATAATGCAACACAAGTCAGAGAGTAACATTATAAGCTTAGTGCTGAGAGCAAAACACAAACTGAGATATGTTCAGATGACTCTTTTCTTCGTATAGTGCTTAAATGACTGCATGTAAGGCATAAAAGAGAGGACTGAGTCAAGTATGACCCCAAGAAGACAAAGTGTACTGCATGCTGGTGCGGCACACATTTATCATTTTATCAGCAGAATGTGAGATGTGCTAGTGGGAAATGGGGTGAATGGTAGTATAATGAGGAAGAGATATTATATTACTTTAGAGAGACAGACAGACAGATACTGTAGATGCATTGTTGTACTCATTTGATATGATGTATAATTACATAATGTGGAAAATGTAGCTACAGAGACTAACATTCACATGTATACTGAAGAGAAATCGACTGGGTCGTGGAAGAATAATATGTATAGTGAGTAGATTCGGGTTTCCCAACTTGAGCACACTTGCAGAAAGAAGCAACATGATGGTTGTTATATGGAACAAAAACAAAAAAATATGAATTATGTTAAGATGACAATAATTACAGGGTATCAAGAAGGGAGTTCACATGAGTTTTGAGGCAAAAGTAGGGTCACATCTCTATGGCGTGAGACCTTTTCAATACTATTGGGTCTATTTATCAAGCCGTCAACCGCAAATACGCTGGAATTCCGCAGTGTAATTATGGATTCACCTTATTTATAAAAGGCTACAGACCTGCAAAAGTAGAATTTTGTGATGTAACATGCGATCCGCCGGTCTTAGTCCAACACAGATCGATGGTTACGTCACTACAGATGTTCCGAATGCAAATTCGGCACTATCGGAGTACTTTTGCTAGTTATCAAAAATCTACCAGATACGCTTGCCACTATTCCGGCCCTGCGTACCTAGTTTTCAATCCGCCGCCCTGGAGGCGGCGAATGCCATAGGAATCAATGGTCTGAAAGCAGCGAAGTCTTACATCTAACACACTAACATGTTCCCGAGTCTAAACACCTCTAATCTGCCGCGCCCTACACCGCCGCCACCTATATTATACTTATTAACCCATAATCTGCCGCTCCCCACACCGCCACCACCTACATAAAGTTATTAACCCCATACCCGCCGCTCCCGGAGACCACCGCAACTAAATAAAGTTATTAACCCCTAAACCCCTGGCATCCCACATCACTACCACTTACTAAACCTATTAATCCCTAAACCGCCAGCCACCCACATCGCCATAAACTAAATTAAACTATTAATCCCTAAACCTAACAACACGCTAACCTTACATTAAATATTAACTCATCCCTATCTTATAATACATTTAAACTTAACTTTAGATTTAAATAAAACTATATTAAACTGTTAATTAACCTACCCTAACTGTTATACTAAAATTATATTAAACTATATTAAACTAATTAATTAACCTACCCTAACTATTATACTAAAATTACATTAATCTACAAATTAAATTAACTATATTATATATTTAAACACCAAACCCTACTCAAATAATTTAAATCTACACACAAAAAAATTACGAAGCTACAAAAAACTAACAACTAAGTTACAAAAAAATAACAAACACTAAGTTACACAAAAAAGTAAACACTAAGTTACACAAAATAAAAAAGAAATTATCAAAGCTTTAAACTAATTACACCTAATCTAAGGGCTCTATGAAAATAAAAAAGCCCCCCAAAAATAAAAAACCCTAGCCTACAATAAACTACAAATAGCCCTTAAAAGGGTCTTTTGTGGGGCATTGCCCCAAAGTAATCAGCTCTTTTACCTGTAAAAAAAATACACAAACAACCCCCCCAACAGTAAAACCCACCACCCACACAACCAACCCCCCAAATAAAAAGCTAACTAAAAAACATAAGCTCCCCATTGCCCTGAAAAGGGCATTTGGATGGGCATTGCCCTTAAAATGGCATTTAGCTCTATTGCAGCCCAAGTCCTAATCTACAACTAAAACCCACCCAATAAACCCTTAAAAAATCCTAACACTAACCCCAGAAGATTTACTTACAGTTTTGAAGATCCGACATCCATCCTCCAAGAAGCCGGAGAAGTCCTCAACAAAGCGGCCAAAGTCTTCATCCAAGCCCGCAGAAGTCTTCACCCAGACGGCATCTTCTATCTTCATCCATCCGGTGCGGAGCGGCTCCATCTTCAAGACATCAGACGCAGAGCATCCTCTTCTTTCCAACGACTACCGACGAATGAAGTTTCCTTTAAATGGGGAGCTTATGTTTTTTTAGTTAGCTTTTTATTTGGGGGGTTGGTTGTGTGGGTGGTGGGTTTTACTATTGGGGGGTTGTTTGTATTTTTTTTTACAAGTAAAAGAGCTGATTACTTTGGGGCAATGCCCCACAAAAGACCCTTTTAACAGCTATTTGCCCATCCAAATGCCCTTTTCAGGGCAATGGGGATCTTAGGTTTTTTTTAGATTAGCTTTTTATTTGGGGGGTTGGTTGTGTGGGTGGTGGGTTTTACTGTTGGGGGTGTTTGTATTTTTTATTTACAGGTAAAAGAACTGATTACTTTGGGGCAATGCCCCGCAAAAGGCCCTTTTAAGGGCTATTTGTAGTTTATTGTAGGCTAGGGTTTTTTTATTTTGGGGGGCTTTTTTTTTTTCATAGGGCCTTAGATTAGGTGTAATTAGTTTTAAGTTTTGATAATTTCTTTTTTATTTTTTGTAACTTAGTGTTTATTTTTTTGTGTAACTTAGTGTTTGTTATTTTTTGTAACTTACTTGTTAGTTTTTTGTAACTTTTTAGCGTAGATTTAAATTATTTGAGTAGGGTCAGGTGTTTAAATATATAATATAGTTAATTTAATTTGTAGTTTTATGTAATTTTAGAATAAAAGTTAGGTAAGATTAATCATTAATATAATATATATGTAATTTTATTATAATAGTTAGAATAGGTTAATTAATAGTTTAATATAGTTTAATTTAAATCTAAAGGTAAGTTTAAATTTATTATAAGATAGGGAGGAGTTAATATTTAATATAAAGTTAGCGGGTTGTTAGGTTTAGGGGTAAATAGCTTAATTTAGTTTATGGCGATGTGGGGGGCTGGCGGTTTAGGGATTAATACATTTATTTAGTTGCAGTGGGGTCCGGGAGCGGCAGGATAGGGGTTAAACAGTTTAGTATAGTGTGGGTGTTTAGTGACAGTATACAAATAAAGCAGGGAAAAGGCCGAAGAGCAGCAAGATCGATGACTGTTAATTAACAACAGTCTGCTGCTCATCGCCCCGTACTTGGTGCGCGGCTTTTTGACAGTTTTTTTGTTAAATATGGAGAACGTATTCAGGTCCGTGGCAGCGATGTTAGGTGAGCGTATTGGTGCCGGCGTATGCAGCACAGTTGACGGCTTGATAAGTAGGCCCCTATGCTTTAAAATATTTTTCTTTTAATAGGATGCCAGGCTTATCGTGTCACTTTAGTATAAACTAAAAACATTCTTGCAATGGTGTATATATGTTTCGTGCTGCCCTAGGCACTCAACATTCTGCTGACCCACCACATCAAAGGTTTTAGGCCTTTTTTCCACTTAATATTTTTTTGGGTTATTGTGCATAATGTTTTTGTTTTGTTTGTTTTTTAATAACAATTAAAAAGAAAATGGGATAGCAAAACACTTGCATACAGGTGGGTTGCATTGCATGCATCTCATACCATTTACTCCCTGAAAGAAGGGAGAGAAAAGAAGGGGAGTGGAAAAAGGGAGGGAAAGGAAAGCAGGAAGAGAGAGAGAGAAAAAAGAAAAGTGGTGAGGGAAAGAAAGGAGTGAAAGAAGGGAGCAAGGGAGGAAGTTTAGAGAAAGAAGGGAGGGAGGGAGGGAGGGAGGGAGGAAGGGAGGTAGGGAAAGAAGAATACACTTTGAAACAATCACTGCCCTTTACATGCAACAACATACATTAATTACCATTATTCAAGTAATAAACCTTTTTAAGTGTCCGTTTACTATTTACTCCGTCGGTGCATGAATGCAGAGAAAGCTAGCAATTAGTAGCTAACATACATTAGCACTGAGAGTTTATGATTAGACATCACAAGCTGATCTAAGCAGTGCACAGATGCATCCAGTTTGTTAGATGCTAAGACCTACAATAAGCACTGCACTGGCAGACCCACCACAGCTGATAAGGGGAGGCAGCATATCAGCACAAGGTCTTCTCCTCCAGCCTCACCTTGGAAGCATATCCCCGGTCAAGTTTCTCACCAAGAACGCTTTCACTGCAAAAATGCTGGCAGCTCCAAATGAAGCAACGGTTTAAAGTAGCACTGCCTGTAAAGAGCGACTTTAATTAGCGCATGTGCCTTGTCTTCTTTGTAAAAGCCTGCACTTTATCGCTCACTGTACTGTATGCTGGCTTTTAGAGAGAAGATAGGACAGATGTGCTGCCCATCCCAAATCTGCTACCCTAGGCACCGGCCTTGTTGGCCTAGGCCATAATATGCCCCTGCATTCCTGGCATACTGCCACTGTCCACATGCACTCAGCAAGGTCTGAAAAAAGATGGTTAACAAGCTCATTGGATTATTTATGCAAACCCATGTTGTGCAGAAAAACTGTACTCATACAATAGTTTTAACTCCTTAACTGCTGAGTGAATTCCACCTCTGAGGTGAGCTGTTTTGGATGCTGCTGACATATTGGGCCCTATGTATTAACTGGCATGTGGACAAGCTTCTCAATTTGAGAAGTTGTCAGCACGCCTTTGCTGCGTATGGGCAGCGGATCTGTTTATCCGCTGGTCCGTATGCATCATTACACACTCCGATGACCAATCACGTGAGAGAATGGACTGTCAATCCCCTAGAGCGAGTGAGTTCTCTGTGAATTCTCTTACGCTGCTTCATACATGGAGGCCTTAATCCCCACTGTAGGCAATTTTTCAATGAGAAAACCACACATGTTAAATATATATATATATATATATATATTGTTTTGCAAAAGACCCAGCAAATTCAAAATATACCATTATTTTAAACATATCATCAAATCGACATGAAAATGTGTGATTTGTTTTTATTTAATTTAATTAATTAATGTATTTAATTGTGTGTGCATGCGTGTGTGTTTCTTTTTTCTCAATACTACAGAAAAAGAAGAAGGAACTATACTATACTATACTATACTATAAGGGCCTTTGGTTCAGCTATACAACTCTTGTGTGCACATAGGGGCTGCTATAAGCACTATTGCTATGATAATAATCTAGCTATTAAAACCTATATAGGGGCTTTATTTTAAAGAGGTGTTTCTAGGCTTTAAAACAAGAAATCTCTATATATATTAGCACACATATAAGTTGAAAGTAAAACTTTTACATACAAGCGAAATCCAACGCACACTAAGTAAAGGACTTGCAACGTGTTTTGTCTGTATTGAGAAAGGCTGACCAATACAGCCGAAACGCGTTGCAATATCCACTATCTGAGCCAGAGAAGGACCACATAGCATTACATAGCACCTCCTCTGTTGCCGTAGAGTAGTTCTAAGGAATTCAAGTGCTAACACCCGCAAGAAGTAGGATGGCATAGTAGCCGAACGCTGACACACTTGTTACCTCAGCTAATACAAGATCGACACAGCCAGCGAGAGATACCGCAAAAGGACAACGGATCACGGGCGGATTCAAAGCCCTAAGGACCACAGAGCAACAGCAAATACTTTGCAAATAAGGTCAGCAGGCAGATTTGAAGCCCGAAAGACACCAAAATAAGAATATCGGATTGAAGGGACAACTCACCCACCTCCGTATCTATAAGGAATAAAGGTTAAAAATAAGCACAATTTCCGTAGTGGTGGGTACAGAGATAGGGGTATACAATGACAAGGATTTGTGATAAGATACAAAACATCACAGGAGGAAGAGGGCCCTGCTCTGGAGAGTTTACAGTCTACAGGTTGAGGGTGCAGAGACATAAGGTTTGGGTAGCTCTCAAACTTAACAAATTCTTCTTTTCCTCTCACCATCTTCTCCTCACATGCAGCATGACTGCACTCTCTAAAACTCTCCCTCAATCTAACCCTCACACCAAACTCCACAGATGCATGAAGTCACTAGATCAGCAACATCTCTCAAACCTCTGCGTTCTTCCATCTCCTTCTTTTTCTGCCCTGATTGATCTATCTGTCACTACAACTCTACTTTTACATTGGTTCTTAACAATTTGGCACCTCCTACCATAACTAGAACGACAAGCACTCATGCTCAGCCCTGGCATTCTCCTCTAAAATGCTACCTATGCTGAAGTTCCTGCACTGCTTAGTGACATTAAAGAAAAGCAGGCTTTCTTCACTAGAAGTTCATCTTGAACTTCTATTACCCTGCACTTAACCTTGCTAAGCAAGACTACTTCTCTGCTCTCTTTCTTCAAACCCAAAACATCTGTTCTCCACTTTCAATATCTTTCTCCACCCACCCACACCTCCTACTACAACTTCTCTCTCTGCTCAACATTTTGCCAGCCACTTCAACAAAAAACTGATTCCTTCAGAAATTAAATAATTTCTCAACATACTACCAGTCTCTAACCCCCCCAACAACTCAAAATCATCCAAAAACCCTAAACTCACAAATTTAGATCCTTTGCCCGTTACTGATAAAGAAGTTTCTGCCCTTATATAATCCTCTCAGCTCACTACCTGTCCCCTCAATCCCATCCTGTCTCTGCTACTACCCTCCCTCTCTCCTACCATTACCTCTATCCTCACACACATCTTCAACCTCAGCACCAGTATAGTTCCCTCATCTCTTAAACATACACTAGTCCATTCTATCCTCAAAAATCTCTTCTCGATCCAACCTCACCATCCAACTATCACCCTATTTCCCTACTCCCCCTTACCTCAAAACATTTTTAAAAAGCTAGGCCACTTCTCTCTGCTAATCCTTCTTGATCTGTCTACAGCCTTTGACACTGTTGACCATCCTCTTTTGCTCTAAACTCTCTAATCCTTCAACATTTGTAACACAGCCCTCTTGTGATTCTCCTCCTACCAATCTAGCCGTAACTTTAGTGTAGCCTTCTCTGGTGCTTCCTCTGCCTCTATACCACTTTCTGTTGGGGTACCACATCGCTCTGTCCTTCGCTCCCTACTCTTCTCAATCTATACATCATCATTAGGTTCCTTAATAAAGTACCACGGGTTTCAATATTATTTGTATGCTGATGACACCCAAATCTACCTTTCTACACCAGACCTATCCCCTTCCTTGCTAACTTGTGTCACTAACTGCCTTTCTCATATTTCATCTTGGATGTCCTCTCACTACCTTAAAAGGATACTAAATCCAATTATTTTCTCTCTTTTCAGAAAGAGCATGCAATTTTAAGCAACTTTCTAATTTACTCCTATTATCAATTTTTCTTTATTATCTTACTATCTTTATTTGAAAAGCAGGAATGTAAGCTTATGAGCCGGCCCATCTTTGGTTCCACACCTGGGTAGCACTTGCTACCCAGGGTGCTGAACCAAAAATAGGCTGGCTCCAAAACTTACATTCCTGATTTTTAAAAATATATATCAAAAGAACGAAGAAAAATTAATGATGGGAGTAAATTAGAAAGCTGCTTAAAATTGGCTGCTTTACCTAAATCATGTTCAGTGTCACTTTAAGCTAAATCTTTCCACAACTAAGCTCCTTATTTTCCCCCTTCATCCAAAATCCTCACACTCCAGCTTTATATTATTGTTGATAATAGCATCAATATTCCAACCCCGCACGCCCAATGTCTTGAGTTTACACTTGACTCAGATCTCTCTTTCACTCCTCACATTCAGCCTTTGACCAACTCCTGCCATTTCCACCTTAAAAAATTCTCCTAAATTTGCCACTACCTTACACAAGACACAAGATATTAATTCAGTCTATCATCATTTCCCACCTTGACTATTGCAGCTCCATCCTCTATGGATTCCCTAGTTGCCATCTATCTCCTTTACAATTCATAATGAATGCTGATCTTCCTTACACGTTCTGACACTGACATTCAAGGTCATCAAAGCCACTGCTCCCCCTATATCTCAGACCTTGTTTACAGATACTATCCCTCCCGTCCCCTTCGTTCTACTCACAGTTTTGTTTTCTCCCTTCACAGCTTGCCTTCTTT